>NW_022475380.1:0-109196 GCF_009193585.1 Aspergillus caelatus
ACTGTAGATGCCTAAAGGCCCTTTGTTAGAACAAAGGCTCTTTGTCTGCAACCACGTGATTCTAGGCCGATATAAAAGGCCTTCATTTGTTCGTAAAATCAATAGGAATTCAAGAATCTTATCTTTTACTAAGAAACTTATATTCTTTATCATTTCACAGGTTATAAGCCCGGGGATTCAGTCCCAGACCTAAGCTACCCCTTCCGGCTTACTTAAAGCTATTTATATCTCTATTAGTGGTTACCTCGCAATAAGACCCTGGCATACTTCCCTCTAGAAGCTAGAGCCGTCAGTAATCTCTGAGCGAACCTACCTAGGCTTGAAAACAACCACTACAAAGTCATATTATCTGACATAGCATATCTACTCTACAGTCCATAATAAGCAGAACAGTAGATATCTTAAAGCTACCTCTATTAACAGGCGCTAATACTTATCAGGTCTGGTCAGAGGGTATTATTACTTACCTTAGATCCTAAGATATATAGAGAATTATCTTAGAAAAATATCTATATCCTGAAGTTCCTGGCAATACTAAGTCTATAGAGACAGGATCTAGTCAACCTGTAGTGTATATAACTCAATCGTCTACTGTAGCCGCGGAAGAAGAAGCATCCTTATCCTCTAAAGAGAAGGAGAAGGAAACCTCAAAAACAGAAATCAAAAAAATCAAGAAGAAAAGAGTAGAATAGGATAAGCTTAACAAAAAGGCAATTGACACTATTTGTTTATCGGTATCATATGCGATTCGATATAAAGTTATCAAGATAGAAATCTTAAAGGAGTTATAGAATTACCTGCAGAAGAAATTCGATATCTCTATTAATATTCAGTTATTCAAAAGCCTTTAAACCGCTGTTCATACTCAATTCACGAACTGTAAGGGTATTCAAGACTATATATCTAAGCTGACTATATCTTTTGATAAGTTGGCTACAAGTTTAAAAACAGATAAAGTCCTGCCTAAATCCCTAAAGATACAGTTTATTCTGTGTAATCTAGAAGAGACTTGAGACTTGTTTCTTATCTTGTATTTGAATAGTTGTTTCAACAAAGAAACTACTACCTTTAATAAAGTTATACAAATCCTTATTCAGGAAGAGATACAAATAAAATTCAACATAGCTCAGTTAAATCTTATAAAAGCCAAGACTAGAAAGTAGCTTATATAAAAAAAGAAGAATAATACTAAGAAAAAGAATATCAAGTTATCATTTTCTAAAGATTTGTTTTGTTCCCCGTATAAATATTGCAATAAGTCTAGCCATTCTGAGAATCAGTATTAGAAGGCTTATCCAGAGAAATATAAAGAATATAAGACAAAGCATAAAGCCAAGAAGAAGTCAAGAGACAAAGCCAATACCGCCACTACTATAAACAATAAGTTTGTCTGTATAGTCAGATCTATGGAGAAGTACAGCCAGATTATTAAAAATACTCAGATTTTTTCTAAATTCAGATCAGATATCTAGATTATTAATTCCGGGACTATAGACTATCTTATTACAGACCTGAATAGTTTTATCAGTAATACCGTGAAGCCACATCGTCGTAGTATACAAATTACTATAGGTTATCTCACCTTTTCAACTCTTATAGAAGACGTTGAATTATTTCTCAAATTATCTATTGGTAGATATTATTTAATACTGACAAATGTGTTGTATATACCTGAAGTCAAAATCAATCTACTCGGCATTGTAAAGATAATACACAGAGGATTAGATATTAATTTCTTGTCCGAAGAAGTAGTTCTTACTTATATTAAAAAGAATATTGTTATTGGATATAGAGATTTAATACAGAATTAATTTATCTTATATACTGTGGCCAAAGAGATCGAATATACCGACTCTATTAAAGAAAGTGTCGCAAGACCGATCTAGAAAATTAGATTTGCCGAGCCAATATAATATAATAAATACAGTAATAAAATTACAGATATTACACCTGTTAAACCAATTGTAAGTGTCACAAAACAACAGTCTTTAATAGAAAAGACCCGATATATATTCTAGATTAGAGCTGTCAAGGTGCTTAGAAAGAATCGAGTCAATCTTACTACTTGGTACTGTTGTCTTGTGTATCTATTAATTAAAAATATCATATATCTTTCTAAAATAATAAAGGATATTGATATTGATGGACTAGCGATTTCTAGATATACTTATATCCTGTGTAGACAAGCCAACATAATAAAGTATATTAGTAAACAAGCTATATCACCAGCTACAAGACATAGACAGCGAGTCTTTATTGATACAGGAGAAGATTAAGATAATATCAAATCTAGTTTCGAGTAAGGAGAGATCTACTGGCTTCTTTTTATTGATTAGTTTGACTGTTTTATCACCGTCCACTTTCTTAAGTTTAAATAGGAAGTCAATAAGACTATCAAAAAGTTTAAGATAGTTAAACACAATATAGACTATAATATAGAGTCTTTTTATTCTGACAACACGAGAGAATTTATAAGTAATAATCTCAAGACATAATCTAAGAAAAAAGATATAGTATAGGAACTAACTATACCATATACACACAAATAGAACAGTATTATTGAGTATCTTAGATATACTTTGATAACTAAGATACACACAGTTCTCGTTGACAAGCCTCAGATACAAAAGGATCTATAGATAGAAGTTATAAAATTGATTATTTTTATTAAGAACATCTCACTAATCAGAAATATAGCCGTCACACCTTTTAAGATATATCACGGCAGACAGCTAGACTTGAAATTACTCAGGATTATTAGATCTGTATACTAAATTACTATTCTAACTGAATTACAATTATTTAAAGATATTACAAAGCTTAATCTATAAGCCACACAGACTATCTTTCTTGGTTATACAAGTCTCGGCAAGCAGTATATTATTTATATTCCGGAAACAAGCCGCATTGAACAAGTATATAATATTACTATTAATAAAGGGTCAGATCCCGAGCTTTTCGGAAGTCCAGATAATAATTACGGCAAATAAATTTAATTACTACCTATCATATATCCGGCACAAAATCCTAATAAGATAGAAAGCGAATCCGAATCTGATATCTCTAATAGTAAGCCAGCTGACCCGGTTAACTAACAATATTAAACACCTGACTAGCCTATCACCGGCGGACAACTTCCAACCCCGTTGACCTACACCGATTGTGATACCGAAGCAGTATGCCAATCGGGAAGTTATATAGCGAATCTCATTATTGATATGTCTCAGCAGTAGCAACAGACTGCCCTCAAGCTAATATAAGCCGCTTTTCTTTATATTGCTAGTAAAAGCAAAGATTATTCAAACCTTGTCGAACTGTTCTTATTTAAAGAGGCAATTACATCACCAGAATCAGAGAAGTAATAGTAAGCTATAAAAGAAGAGTTTGATAATTATATCAAATATAAAATATAGAATCTTATTGATCTTCCAAATAGCTGTAGAGCTATCAAAGAATATTGGGTATTCAAAGCAAAGATTAATATAGACAATATAGTCTATCGCTACAAGACACACTAGATAGCAAAAGGCTTCTCTCAGACCTTTGGAGTTGACTTCTTTATGAGCTTCTCACCTACCGCTAAAGCCGCTTCAGTACACCTATTCTTTACCTACACCACACAGTTCGGTTATAAATACATTCAAGCAGACACAAAGCTAGCCTTCTTACAAGAAGAATTCCAAGATAGGGAGATTATCTATATTAAACAACCTACTGACTTTGATAACAAGTCAGGCTGTGTATATAAGTTAAATTTACCTCTTTACAGCCTCAAGCAAGCGACTAGATTGTGGTACATTAAGCTCCGCGAAAGACTTACATCTATTGGACTTATTCCTACGGAAGTAGATAAGTACCTATTTACAAACCACAGCGGCACCCTACTAATTGTCTATATTAATAATATCCTCACTACCGGCCCTGACACCTCTGTTGAGAGAGTAAAATTGTAATTTTATAGCTTATTCAATATATCGGATATCAGTACAGCAAGTTATTATCTCAGAATAAAGATCACACGTGATAGGAAGAACTTTATACTTAAGCTAACACAGGATATCTATATCAAACATATTATAGAAGCTTTTGACCCCGATTTATATAAAACTTCGCCTATTCCTATAGTACCCGATGCTAAGATCGTTAAAACAGATACAGAGATCGATTCACAGATCAGACAATAATATCAAACCTTACTTAGATCTGTAATATATTTAATATTACAGACTAGACCCGAGATAGTATACACAGTTGGAAAGCTATTAAAATATACTTATTATCCTATAAATAACTTACTGAGCTGTGTACTGCAGTTAATATATTTCCTATATTTTACCCCTAACCATGGAATCCTTTACAAGCCTGTTGATAACAACAGCGAACCCCTTGTATAGCTAGGAAAAGTCTGTGGCTATATCAATACCGACTACACAGGATATCTTGATATACGAAAGTCAACCACCGAATATATCTTTATATTAGCTAGTGATTCTATATTATAGTCATCTAAGCTGCAATCTACAGTGAGTTTATCAATATATAAAGCCGAGTACACTGCTGTATTATTGGCAGATTATAAAGCAAAATAGATTATAAGTATTCTGGAAGGAATTGGATTCGGGGGTATAAGGCCAGTAATCCTATACACCGATTCTTTGCCGGTAATATAACTCGCCTAAAATACTCAGTTCCATGCGCGGTCAAAGTATATTGAAATAACAATATACTGGATTCGCGAGGCTATTCATAATAGCAATATTGACTTACAATATATTTCCACAGAGATAAATCCTACCGATATATTCACTAAG
The DNA here is from genome assembly GCF_009193585.1 of Aspergillus caelatus. Classification (NCBI taxonomy): domain Eukaryota; kingdom Fungi; phylum Ascomycota; class Eurotiomycetes; order Eurotiales; family Aspergillaceae; genus Aspergillus; species Aspergillus caelatus. The sequence continues at coordinate 4,812 of NW_022475380.1, forward strand.
CCGCTTCCCAAGACGCGTTTCAACTAACTGACCAGAAAAATCGGAGTTTACTGATAGATTCAAAATATCATAAATATTGGAGATATTACCCTTTTAGGAAATTTCAATGGCCTCAATCACACTGTTAAGAGGGTGTGTAGATATCTAAAGGCCCTTTATTAGAACAAAGACTCTTTGTCTGCAACCACGTAATTCTAGGCCGATATAAAAGGCCTTCATTTGTTCGTAAAATCAATAGGAATTCAAGAATCTTACCTTTTACTAAGGAACTCATATTCTTCATCATTTCACATCAACCAAGTGCCCTAAGATCTGCGCCGACATTATGTTTGGTTCGGCGTACCTCCGAGAGAGGCTATTTTATACCATGAAGCCAGGTAAACTAGGTTACTTTAGTCTCTCGTATAGATTAAACAAAATTAATTGTTAGCACCATTAAGTCAATTAGTAAAGCCAGTGATCGTAAAAAGACCACCATAATACTAGATACTCAGATAATTGATGATCCATCAAACTCTGGAGTCGGGCCATATTTGTACTAACTATTAAGCGAGCAAGCCCTTGCAGGGGAAGGCGGTGAAAAAAAGCTCAGCTCGGCCCGACTCAATACTTGTCTAAGGTCCGACATTCCTCCACCTGCGCGCAAGCAAGTATAGGGACTATTGCAAAATGCAAGCACGCTCACCTGCCGCGAATCATAATTTGCAGCACTCTATAACTGCATGTCAGCGGTGTCGAGATCATAAAGTGAGCTGTTTCTCGTCCTTTTTCGAATCGTCGTCATTTGATGCTGAGCTCTTGAATCTCGATGACAGGTCAAATGTAGTCGGGAACGTCCTGCATGCGCTCGGTGCCAGCGGCTACAAGCCGATTGTACATATCCCAGACCCCCAGTTCGCCGCGGTCGGAAGTTGCGTCGCAGCTCCCAGGGCGTGCGTCGAGTAGCTGACCAGAGTGCCGAACAGCTCGCCCGACGTGTTATCGTCAGCACTCTCGGCAGATCCGCGTCTGGCGCTCAAGAGTCTACTGCCCACCCAAGTCCTCGGTCTAATGAATTGACATCCCCTCGTCATTATACGCCGCATAATGAAAATGGTCTCGCTCAAACTGAGAACCAAGCACGTAGCGAAGCTGCTGGGTTAACTAGAGGTACCCCGCGCTCCGGTGGCTGGCCCAGCTATCTTGCAAATGATGTTGGTGTCGAGTCAATTAATGTCTCCTCTGAATCATATTCAACTCACCTGAGAAACATGAATATGACCAGAGAAGGCTTAACTTCTGATGTAGCCTGGCCACCTTTACCACCACGAGCCCTTGGGCTGTCCTTACTGGACATATATTTTACGCGAATCTACAATGCATCTGTACTCTTCTTTAAACCGATTCTTTTCCAGCAATATCTTGATGGAAAGATTCCTGAGGTCCTGCTCAAGGCTCTCTTTGCGTTAGCTACGCTGTATGTTACCACCTCTACATCTGAACCGGTCAGCTAAGATAATATTGAAGATTTCTCACTCAAGCCAATGAAGATAGCAATGACGAACAATTTAAATGGTCGGAGTTAAAGCTTCTAAGCACATATTCATCCTGTGGTGTTCCATGGGCAAGGTCAGCTCTAAGAGAAGCTATGCCATCGATCTGCACAGAACCATCTCTAGCGGTTTTGCAGGCCCTTCATTGTTTGCAACTGTATTGGTTTGGGATTGGTGAGTCAAGAACCGGCCATTTATGTCTTAGTAAGTTTTGTGTCTTTCCCTCCTTCTCTGACTAGTTGCGTCTTGTCATAAGCTTGAGGATTTTCGGGGTATCATAAAACTTCCGTTAATGTTCCTCTAGCCCTGGCCTACCGTTCGTGTGATCTCCTTGGATACAACAGAAAGGTTGTTGATGGGGTTGAAAAATCCGATTCCTCGCTCGAATCAGAGTCAAGGCGTCGATGCTTCTGGGCTTGCTGGATGTCCACAAGCATAGTCATGGAACCAGAACCATATGCCAGATTAGCCTGGCAAGAGGCTTCCATGATACCACTTCCTGCTGCTATACTATATCCATCTTCCGCTCATGAAGTTGCCTCAGATGAGAAGATGGATCACACCTGGCGTTCAAGCTTGGCGGTATCTCAGTGCGAAGATTATCGCTCCCCTGTGTACGCCGCATTATTGGTTAAAATGGTCGGAGTGTGGTAAGGATCTCGGCCAACCTTGAATTTTATTTTATTTTGGTTTTAAACACTAAATAATTATTCTGTCTCTTTTTCTAGGGTTAAAACTCAGCTTTTGGTCCGCGATTGGGCATCGTCTAGCATTGCTCAGAATCTTGATTCTCTGCAAAGACTCTCGCACTTGGCAAGGTCAATCTTTGAGAATGAAATGTCTAGCGTGGATACAGAGACCTCTCGGAGCGACCATAGCATGGAGAATACTCCCCTGGTACTCTTTACTAGTGCCCTTTACCACCAATGCCAGATCGCTTTGCATTCAATGGTTGTGCCTTTGTTTTCTGGTACACACCATGGCCCAACGATAGACCCAGAAATCGTGAAGCAAAGCGCAGAGACAGTCATACAACATGCAGAGTTATGCGAAGCTCTATTAGCTCCTTACATGTATGGACCAGGCGATGTTACGCTTCTACCGCCTTTCGTAGGATATGCTGCTTTCATTACGGGTGTTGTGTTCTTGGCTATTGAGGTCTCTTTTCGAGACAAGACATCACGAAGGCCTATCCCCGGAACATTATCAGAGAGTCGTAGATTGTCGACTGTGAAGGGGACGCTTCGCTTACTCAACAAACTTCGGTGCTATTGGAGAGCTCTGCAGCTTTCTGTGAGTACATATTCCTTAATAGTCGAAAATGGGGGTATCCTAACCACTTGGAATGCAGTGGGAAAAGCTGGACGCTGCGTTGCAGCTACATCTGTCATGCTACAGAACACAACACGAATTAACCGTCCCACACCCCGTCAGAGCCCCCGAACTTCATCCTTCAACACCTAAATCACAACTCTCAGATCCTGTACGAGAACAGTCTGCGGACAACGAGCAGTCAAGGCACCGCGAAGCATCGGTTCCACCGATAGGTCCCTCGGACCAACATCTGCATCCATGGGTGAGTGGCCGGAGAACTCTAGAAGTCGATACAATCCAGCAGACCCCACAGGCAACCATGTCCGATAACTGTATCTTTGAACAATCGGATATGGAGGCCGCTGATATGTCTTTCACAAGACCATCTGGTGTAGCTCAGGACGACCCCTGGTATAACCTGTCTTTCGCGGAGGCCGGAATCGAACAGTTTGCAGGCTTCGAGCCCTTACACCTCTTTCAGCAGGGATGCGGGTTCTTTAGCTGAGCGATGATCCATTCATCTGTATGTAGAGCGAGATATACCCGAGGACACGGAGCAGTCGGATTCGGAGGAGTCGGACTCGGGGCATTCGGCTTTACCAGTAGCATTGTGGGTCTTAAGCCTCGTATATAGCACCTATGCTCTGCTATAAATGTCATTGTGGCAACACTGATCGATTACTTTTAATCACTCCGAGTACGTTAATCATTTGCACCATTGGCAATACCGTAGAACCTATTCGCAACAATCAAAATGCCTAATCAATACCACGATATCCAAACGGTCGACGCAACGAACCATTCGTATATTTTCGCGCAGAATGTGTCAATCCCGTTAAGGACTGGAGGATTACTTCGCTGTAACGTTTATAAGCCGCGGAAAACATCAGAAGGAAGCAAATATCCCGTTCTTGTCACGTACGGGCCGTACGGCAAGGATGTCCCTTATGAACAGTCAGTGCCCAGAGTTAAGAAATAATCCTTTCTCTCCTTACTTCTATGCTCTCAACTTTATCATAAATACAGGTATTAATCAATGAATTAACAGGTTTAACCCCAAGAGCTTCGCAGAAGTGGACCCAGCTCATCGGACAGAACATTCTGCATGGGAGACGCCTACACCCCAGTACTGGACCGACCACGGCTATGTTGTCGTGCGAGTGGATGAGCCTGGCATCGGGCAGTCTCCAGGTCAGCTTCATGTTAAATCTGCAGCTTCCATTGATGGATTCTGCGACGCTATCGAATGGGCTGCTTGTCAACCTTGGTCCTCCGGGAAAGTCGGGATCCTCGGAATCAGCTACTACGCCGCCACGCAGTGGCAGGTTGCAGCTCGGCAGCCTAAAGGATTAGCGGCGATAGTGCCATGGGAAGGATTTTCTGACGCCTATAACGAGTCATTGCGGCATGGCGGCATCCTCTCGAACAAGTTTTTCTCTCTGTGGTACGATCGTCAGGTTGCGCCGAATCAGTATGGGCTTCCGGGGCGAGCGGCGCGCAATTGGGGTCCCGATACTGTTGACGGGGATCTCAGCGCAGAGGAATTAGATGCAAACCGTTACAAGGCCGTAATGCATGAGCAGCGGTACCGTGACAACAAAGATATCTCGTCACTGAACTTCAATCTGGAAGATGTTACAGTCCCCCTTCTCAGCGTTGCTAATCTCGGTGGGATTCTTCTGCATCTTCGAGGAAATGTGATGGGATATCTTTGGTCTGGGTCTGAATTCAAATATCTTCGATTCATTGTTGGACGCCATGATCTGCCATTCTACTACCCTGAAGAAGTAGAGATACAAAGGAGCTTCCTCGATGCTTGGCTGAAAGGGCATGACCGAGAGGGCTGGACACAGAAAGGGGCTCTTCCGCCTGTGGATTTGATTCTACGTAAGGGCAACGTTGGTTACAATAACCCAACAGCGGAGAAACAGTTTCTTCGCCGTAAAGAAAAGGAATGGCCATTGGCCAGGACACAATACACCCCCATTTACTTAACAGCGGACTATGAGCTACAACTCGACCAACCACACCAGCCAACGCCAAAGAAACTCTGCTACAGCGCTCTGGGTAAGGCAAACGATTCCGACATGGTGACATTCCAATCGGCTCCTTTTGAGAAAGAAACAGAGATCACCGGGCACATTGTGGCTCACCTCAACGTATCCGTCAGCAGAGATCAATGGGGAAATTCACCCTCGGACTTAGACTTGTTTCTCAGTCTACGTCATATATCATCATCTGGCGATGAGATATCCTACACAGGCTCTACCGGAAACCCTGTCCCAGTGACCAAGGGTTGGCTCCGTGTTTCTCTCCGCAAGACCGACCCTCAGCACCCACGCCACCGGCCTTGGTTGCCGTATCGCAACTACTACTCCACGGATGTTCTACCTGTAATTCCCGGCGAGGTGTATCCCGTGGATGTGGAACTCTGGCCAACTAACGTAGTCGTCGAAGCTGGAGGCCGGCTTGTGTTAGAGGTTAGTTCCGGGGACACTGCAGGAACTGAGATCTGGGGTCATGACGATCCGATTGACAGGTTTGGCTCTCCTTAATCACGAACTCATGTCGCAAGGCATATTTCGGGCTTCTTTTTCTAACTATCATCTAGGTCAGAGGCTGTCTTCGAAGGTCTCAACAATGTCCATTTCGGGCCCAGTTATGTTAACTATATCACCCTCCCGATCATTCCTTGCAATGAGGAATCCTTGTAAAGCAATCTTGTTGGGGCCAGTTGCCATTGATTAGCTACAAACAAAATAGCTCCGGATAATCGTGCTATCTCTACCTAGTTACAAACGTGCAGTAGTATAGTATTCAAAAAAACATTGGTATTTCCTCTTTTTTATTCTGTCCTGACGTAAGCGGCTTCTATCTATACAAAAGGTAGGGCCGGTAATTAAATATCAGCAAAACACTTTATTGAAAAGCCTTCTCTTGGAACTCCGAATAACCCTAGCTAGTTTGCCTTAGGTAGTGCTGGGTTAGAATAGACATTAAGTGTAACCCGACTAAGAGCTAAACCGGCTCTTCTTCCGAATCCGAGCCCCATACCTATAGAAGATGTACCTGTCACCCGTAGATTGGTCAGTAACGAAAGGCAACTTCGAAGGCAATAGTTAGGGTACAAAAAGTCTTACGGAAACGGCACCATCGCCAAAGTAAGAAATGCGAGTAGACACGAAGCCCAATTTAGCCCTAATTTGTTGTACACTAAGAAATAATAACCAATGTAAGTCTTAATCCATCTAATTTAACGGGAGTACAAACTTACTCTGAGTCCCGAACAATGGGAAAGCTCCTGCGAATGTCGACCTGGTAAAGCTGTTTGCCGCTAAGGCGCTGGCCGCGTAACGAGGGTAGGCTTCGACGAGGAAGGTGAAGATGCCAGAGTAAACCAGGATTGTCCTGTTAGATTTTGGTTAACATAGTTTTATTTATCAAGGATTATCACTTCAGGGGTAACTTTTGGTCCTGGTGGAAGTTCATTGGGACATGCAAGTTGTTGAGTCTACTTACCCAGCTCCGAAAAGCGCACTTCCGATCAACGGCACTATCCAGTGAATGCCCGGATAAATCGTCCATGAGAATATAAAAAGCCCAATTGTTACTAATGGTGCTCCTGCTATAGCTGCATGTTCGGAAAAATTCACAAATTACTATATGGTGAAAGAATTCGGAGGTCAGGGAAGGATGGTACCTGGAGGAAGTCTCCATTCTGGGTCGAACCCAGATGCTTCCGGATCTCGAGCATGATGGTCTCTTTCCAGACGCTGATAGTTTTGACGCCAAAATGGGTCGGAGAGAATGGCCAACACCATCCCGACGAGAAGACCCAGAAATGTGAGTCCTCTCTGCCATAACTCGAACCCATATACAGACTTGAAAACGGTCTGAAATGCACCAAAGAAAAGATAAAGTATGCCCAGCAGAAGTGCAGAGTATATACATAGATTCAGGCACATAGGCTCCAACGTCAGAAGCTTGACGGGCCGGACGATAGAGCGGAGGATAAGTTCGCTCACAGGTACGTTGCTATTCTCGCTTGGTCCTAACGGCCATGAGTTCCCCGTTTGCTTTCTGACTTTTCGTGCCTTTTGCGTTAGAATTCTAGGGAACTATGTTAGGTACGTTAAGCCAATCGAGGAACAGTTGACCAACGCTGGATGATGGGTTTCGGGCACGAATAAGTATATCGAAACTAACATCGTGGCGGCCCAGAATAGTAAGGTATAAAAAGTCCAGCGCCTGTAACCCTTGCGTCAGAATGCTATTCTTACCCTTGGCTTCAGAGGACCACCTCCTCATACATACCAATTTGTATACTGGTTTATAAAGCCACCCAAGCTGTGAAAGGGGGGAGCAACAATTCGTAAGTCCATGTCTCACTGGGAAGCAAAGTCTCTATGGATACACTTACAGAGGCCCAAGCTCAGGTCCAACAAAGGGACTTGCAGTATATACCATCATAGGAGCAGCCAGTTGATGCCGAGGAAACATATCTCCAACTGCACCTCCAGCAACGCTGAGGAAGGCACTGCCTGAAAAACCATTGAAGAACCGAGAAATGAGTAGTGTTTGTATATTCCTCGCGACTGCACATGGAATCAGCCAAATGAGGAAGAAAGTAAAAGAGCTCAAAAAGATGACTCTCCGCCCATACAGCTGTCAATTGGTCAGCGTTCTTCATTTGGGAACCAAAAACACAGTCGTACCTCGGATAAAGGGCCTAATATCAGCGGCCCAAACCCTAAGCAGAGGTAATTTTAGTCCATTGATCTTAATCGGCAAACAGAAAATGATACGCCTGGCTTACCCATGCCGAAAACAAAAAGTGATAGCCCTAGCGTTGCAACTTCTTGTGAACAATGGAACTCATCCAGAAGTTGATCGTAGGTCGTAGTATATATGGAAGATGTGCAAGCGCTACCACAATGTCAGTTCGCCAAATATGGGAGTGTTGCTCAGATTCGGGCTACTGACACACAAAGTGAGCAAAGAGATATAATAACAACAGTCAGCCATCTCGTCGTTAAACCTCTCTTGAAAGGATGGGCCGGGTCGTCTTCATCCCATTGGATCGTCTCGACAAAGCCTCTTCCATCGATGCTGTTGCTGGGACTAGATACGTGTTCCGGAGATGAACTATGTGGGATGCCGTCTTCTGTTGGCATTGTGAATTTAAGTTAGCAAGACTATTTTAACCTTTCTGGGTCAATCTGTAGACTGTGCAGAATGTTCAGAACGGCAGGATAGTGCGAGAGTATAAAAACAGATCCTTCACTCCTGTTCGCACTTTCGCAGAATTCAATACTAACTAAAACCATAGCGACAAATCCAGCCAGCCTTATTTTTAAATCACAAACTCATGAATCATTGGCTTATAAATCAACAACCTACAACTAGCACTAATTTCAACCGGTCGTAAAATCTTGCGTTGTAGAGCTGCTTATCGGACCGACTAGGGAGGAGATGCAGGATGAGGATACTCGGCCCGATTTGGTGTCTTGGTGAGACTCGGACCGACTTATATCATATGATCAATTGCTTAAGTTCTTTCCTAAGAATATCTTTTACTATGACTCTTCTCATGTTCCACTGATGTCTCCATATTTATCACATCAGAATACATCGATTTGTCTACAATTGGTCGATAATTCTGGTGACGATGCTTATCAATCATTTCTTCAAGTCCAACGCGTGTTTCAGTTATGAAGCCCTGCGGGCCGCAGGGTACAGTAATTATGGTGGAGCAGACCTAGGAGAGGTGATAGCTATCATCTCCAAAATCCGAGCTGGAAATGAAGATGACTGGCTAGTCGAATGGAAAAAGGCAGCCGACCGAGCATTTTCCAGCGCCGAGCAATCAGCATCCGTGAACAACACGGTCAGTGCCTACGAGGGATATCTGCGGGCCTCAAATTACTATAGGACTGCTGAGTTCTTCCGTCGCGATAACTATGGCAACGATGAAATGGCACAGCTTGTATATGAAAGATCGGAGACAGCATTTGAGGAGGCGATGAAGCTGTCTGTATATGCCTATGAACAGATCAAGATTCCCTATCAAGGGACAACACTCCCTGGATACTTTGTCAGCTCCACTGGCACGGCCAACCTACGGCGCACCATTATTTTCAATGGTGGCTATGATTCAACTGCAAGCGAAGCCTGGTTTGCGATTGGAGCTGCAGCCCTAGCAAGGGGATACAACTTTCTCGCCTTCGATGGCCCCGGTCAAGGTGCAGCTGTACGACGACAACACCTCTACTTCAGGCCCGACTGGGAGAACGTACTAACTCCTGTGGTTGACTTCGCCTTAACTCTCAAGGAAGTCGATCCCAATGCCATAGCAATCTTCGGCTGGAGCATGGGGGGATACCTGGTGGCACGAGGAGCCACGCAGGAGCATCGAGCCAAGGCCATCATCCTGGATGATGGAGTGTACGACTTCGGGTCTGCATTTCGGGCTAACCAGCCATCCTTTGTGCAAAAGCTAGTCCAAAACGAATATGATGGAGTATCCAATTTTATTTTTAGCTGCGCACAGTCTCTAGACACAGGTGTTCGGTGGGCTCTGCGCAACGGTAAATGGACTTTCGGGGTAGCATCAGAGGCGGAGCTGATGCGCACAGTTAATCTTTATACCCTAGAAGGCCTAACTCAGAAGATTGTGAGTCCTTGTCTGGTCCTTGACGCAGAAAATGATCACTTCCTTAAGGGTCAGCCGGAGTTGCTTTGCAATCATTTGAAATGCGAGTACGAGACCGTCAGTTTAGGAGCTGATGAAGGCGGCGACACACATTGCCATCAAGGTGCCTTCTTTAGGTTACATCAAGTTATCTTCGATTTTCTGGAAAGGCGCCTGGCCTCAGTTGAGTTGGTGTGACAACATACATGGTTGACTTATCGGTGCACTTGTATATACTTTTAGGCCGTACTTGAGATCGACTATCTCGGACGTTCTATGAGAGAGTCATTCTGGCCTTTCTAAAGACACCTTAGAGAATAGATAACCCGTCTTTTAATTCACGAAGTCTAGTTTTATTCTATGTTGTTCTTTCAATTCCTAGCAAAATCCTATTTTGTACCCACTGTGCATCATTGATCATTATAAAGTAGGAACCGAAGTTCTATGAATTCATCTAGAATTAGATATCGAGTTTCTATGCTAATTCTCCAGTTAATATAGAATAAAAAGTAGATCGGTGGATGGGATACCCCGTTCCCCTCTATTCCATCACGATAGGAAGCATCAGTTCTTGTTAACATGCTTGCCAACTGTGCCGTCTAACTGAGCCTCCAAGACAGCGGTGGTTCCATTCTGGACGGCTTTGATAGCCTCGGGAAGCATCCTGGCAAGGTCCGAAACAGTAGTTGCAGTGCCAGCCCAGAGCTCTCCCCCTGCAGCAGCCTTCGCAATGCCTGGGTAATCCGGAGTAGGGGCAAATGATATGTTGAGGTCCTCGTTAGTCGCGCGCGAGCCATCACCTTCGGGATGAACGAGGAGCATACTCCGCCTAGGAGCGTTCCAGCCCTTGTTGTTCAGGACGATCGTCAAAATAGGGAGGTTATACCGTCTCGAGATCCAGTAGACGGAGCCCGGCACGGAAAAGAGGTACGTACCATCACCCACAATCTGGCAGACAAACTTGCCCTTGTTCCTACCGCCGTTTTCATGATCAGTGGCCAATTTGATACCAAGTGCACCCCCGCCGGACCAGCCAAGCCCACCCCCGCCACAGTTGATCCATGACTTTGGCAAGGTGGCAGCAATTTGATCAGCTACAAATGTAGTGAGTGTTACGGACTCGATAGCCCAGATAGTGTCTGCCGGGCAAGTCTCCCGGATCTGATTGATCAGATAAGACACGTTAAGATCAGCGTTACTACCTCCCGATGGTACAACGGCAAGGTCTGTTATTCCTTGTCGGATCTTCTTGTATTCCTCCTCACGGCGTTTACCAAGAGATGTTTGTTCTTCGGAGTTAAGCGTTTGTTTTAGTGAGTTATTAGCGGCGACGTACTCATTGACCTGTTTAAATGCTGTTGCCGATTCCGCACGGAAGGTAGCCATGGAAGGGAGATAGAAGACCGGCATTTGTTGCTTGAGTGGATCAACGTCTACATGAATGATCTTAGCGGAATCAGACGGTTTGCACTGTGTCGGAATCCATGGCACATCGCAGTCGGCAACAAGGATAACGTCTGCAGTTTTGATAGCCTCGTGGATACCGAATCGCATCCCCAACCACGCTGGGTGGTCACCAGGAAAGCACATGTCACATCCACCAGTGTCCAGTACCCGAACTCCTTTGAACGTGTCTGCCAGTTTAACTAGCTCTTCCACTCCCCTGGTCTCACGACCGGAATAACCTACAATCACCAGAGGTTCCTTGGCGGCGGCAAGTTCCGATGCGATCAGTTCAACCCCCTCAGCCGGCAATGCAGAAGGTGCGACAGCGCCCCAGACATTTTGATTTACTTTATATGGCTTGATCTCCTCTTCCATTACCTCACGAGCACCAGCCAAATATACCGGACCTTTGGGGTCGCTCATCGCAAATTGAAGGGCGCGATTGACCATTTGCTTTACATTTTTCCCAGAACGGATCTCGCCAGAATAGCGACAGTATTGAGAAACAATCTGCTTCTGATCCGGAACATCTTGAATCCAGTGGATGTACTCTGTGCGAGAGCCGCGCATCTCCCCTTCGATGGTGAAGGGGGAGAGGCCAGCAAAGATCAAAACGGGGGCGCGTCCACAGGAGGCATTATGTACGGCTGCTGCTAGTCCTTGTGTACCGACATCAACATGAACAATGACGCATTGTGGTTTGCCGGTCAGCCGAGCATAACCATCGGCCATGGAAAGTGCTACCATCTGTGGAGTGGGGTAAATGTGGGGTTAGCCTGAGATGAGGATTCATAGAAACCCACAGTGACTGAGGGGCAACTCAATGCTATTTGTAAGCTTAATGACTTACCTCGTTGGGACAGGTGATGACTCTGGGGAATTCATCGGGCTTCTCTTTCTGGCCCTTGACCATGGCTTCCAAGATGGAGGGATGATCGGACCCTAGATTGGCGAAGACATGCGTGATCCCGGCCTAAGAGACTCAGTTTGAATATAGTCAGGTTGGTGAGCGTCGAGTTCATACCTCCCATAGAGCCTCGAAAAAGGCAAAAGACGCAGTATAGACCCTTGCGATTGCAGGTTAGTTGCCAATGCAATACTCAAGCTATAAAGGTCAAGGTGGAGCGGCATTTGATCGGATATACATACATGATTGTATTGTCACCACAGTAAGGGTAAACTAGGGGTAGGTTAGAGACCAGGGAAAGAGGAGATGAAGGTATAAAGAGATTGATACTTCAGATGCTTGAAGGTGGGCTTTTTATTAAGGGAAAGGAAATCTTCTTCCAGAAGTAGTAGGTATGTTCCCGAACGCCATCGGACTTCAGACCGATGGTTTAAGAATAACCGGGACAAGCTTCAAGCCAGCAAGTAGCATTGCAACATCGCAACATTTCCGATGCGGGGTTGGAACATTGGCTTTCGCATTGCATTAACCTTGGGTCGCGCCATCGGCGAACCTGACCCAAGCGGAGTTTCCGAAGGAGAGGACAAACTGGTATGATGTTGTGATCTCCGTACCTGCAGTATCACTTTTCTTGGCCAAAGAAAATAGACCCTGTCCATATCAAACTTATAATAATAACTAAGGAATTCTAAGACTTCAAAACACCATTGGCGTGGACGTTACGTTTGCCCTAATGTCCAAATCAAGTTCTCGCTGTTCCTCAGGCACTGGTGACGTCGGTCCTCAGGCAACCACATTCGCATGCTTTTCACTCGACAACACTGTCGTCATCGGCCACAACAGTTCAGCAGTGTGCATTGAAATATAACTAATTAATATCCATTGAACATGCTGTATTATCTGGCTTTCTGTCTCCACTACTTATTCATAGGAGCCCGTACCACAAGCATCCACCCCCCCTCCTTCAGCCTTATGGGGCTAAGTCTACGTCATTGCCGAAGAGCATGGCTGGAGAGCATATATCATTTGGTCTTCTTGGCCAATCCATGTTTGGGTCGTTGGTCAAACTATCCAGTACTCTGTTTTCCGTCTGCTTGGCTTCGATAATAATCTGGTTCACCCGCCAACCGAAGAGTCCCAATCGTACCTGCGCCGACATGCTTCCAGAAAGAGTTTATCAACTATGTCACAGCAGCAAAACTGTGAGCTCCGAACTTGCACGAGACCCAAATCAAGCACCAACCAAGGTATTTCACAATCTTTATAGTGACTATCGTGTCAAAGAAGATGCATCAAAATTTGAGGACCATGGAGGCGGCCATGACAGTCTACAAAGGGCCCTTGAATGTGGCAATTGGGGCCCAACGAAACCAAGCAATCTATTCCTAAAGGTCAGTTAGACGTGCTTCAGTTATCAATGAAGCGCACAGTACCTAACCGGGATATAGATATATCATGACGCACTATGTACCTTAGAGAAGAACCCAATGGCAGGAGTTGTGTCTCCGCCATTGATGGGTAGTCATGGGTTTGCACCTTTGACCATTGTGGCTCCCTTGCCGGATTTGTGCCGGCACATGGCCAATTGTATTGCTCGGGCTGAGACTGAAGTCTTTCTCGGGACAAACTTCTGGATCCATTCTGACGCTTCGACATTGGTGACCAACGCCTTCCGCGAGTTATCCAAACGAGCTGGTGAACGCGGCACAAAGGTAGTGGTGAAGATGATCTATGACCGCGGCGATCCCCGACAAGCATATGAGAATCGTTTGGATGTACCAGAAAAGAAATACACAAGTGAGAAAGTTCAACTTCCTCCAGTTGAGGAAGTTCCCAATATTGATCTGCAGGTTGTCAATTACCACCGTCCTATATTCGGAACGTTCCACGCTAAGTTCATGGTTGTTGATCGGAGGATAGCCCTGCTGCAGAGCAGTAATGTCCAGGATAATGACAACCTGGAGATGATGGTTAGACTTGAAGGACCTATTGTGGACGCCTTTTATGACGCCGCTTTGATCTCATGGGGAAAACATTTCGATACGCCCTTTCCAATGTTGTCTTCTCCAGCTGCGGGTGCTCCAATTCCCAGCCTTTCCCTCATGGACGTAAGCCACAAAGAGGAATGTCAGGGATTGTCTTTGCCCGAGCACACCACGGTAGACCAGCACTATGACCTTGACATCAAGAACGAAGCACGGCGGGTCAACGGCACCCTCAAGCCTAGGCCTGGAGAATCTAAAACTGCTCCGGTCACTCGCCACCTGAGTATGATTGCTTTTAAGTTGTTTTCTACTCAAGAAAAACGTTGTCTAACAAGTCATACAGACACGACTACTCAAACAAACACAACCGGGGACGCCCCGGACATTGATCAAGATACCCCAATGGCACCGTATATTATATCCCCACCTCATGAAGCATGCCCAATGGCCTTAGTAAATAGGGAACCCTGGGGTGGTAAGCACTGATTCAAAAATATTCCATGAGCTTCTATACTTACAACCTCTAGCTCCGAACCACACCAGTATCTATACCCCTCAAAATGCTGCCTTTCTCTCAGCAATTCAAAATGCGGAACACTCAATCTTCATCCAGACCCCGAATATGAATGCAGAGCCTCTCCTGGAACCATTACTGGAAGCTGTCCGCCGCGGGGTCGTTGTCACATGCTACCTATGTCTGGGCTACAACGATGCCGGACAACTACTTCCCTTTCAAAATGGCACGAATGAGATGATTTCAAACCGATTATATAACTCTCTTGAGAAGCAGGATGAACGCTCACGACTACGTATATATAACTATGTCGGTAAGGACCAGACAAAGCCTATCCATAATAAGTTCAAGCGTCGAAGTTGCCACATCAAGCTTATGATCATCGACGGCAAAGTCGCTATTCAAGGTAGGAAGACAGTGCCCTGTCATTGCTCAATTTTAGGCTAACAGAAAATAGGGAATGGGAACCTCGATACTCAGTCATTCTATCACAGCCAGGAAGTTAACGTCCTGATTGACTCTCCGACCATCTGCCGTTCATGGCTTGAGACGATCAACCGAAACCAGAACACGGCTCTTTACGGAGCGGTAAGTCCAGAAGATGGATGCTGGCATGACGCCTCGACTGCTGAGGTTCCAGAAGGGTCTATTGGTGTCAACCCAGGACGTTTCAGCTGGGCTAAAGGGGTTGTTGGGGCTGTGCAGAGAGTACGAGGAGCTGGCGGGTTTTAATATCTTGGATACCATTGTTTCTTTAGATATAAGCTGAGCACATGATCTGATATGAATACAGAGTTCTATAACAGATCAATTTGACACTCAACCTACTGAGAGCCTGCAAAACAAAGATGTTAAACAAACCGTCACTTTGATTAATTTTCTTTTAATTCCACCCGCACACGAACAAACATATAACGTATAACACTTCAGTGACCTTACACGGAATCCCAGCCCCTGTGACACCTTTTGGTGGTATTTGATGATTGGTCGGGATAAACTAGAATTCAAGTTCTCTAACGAGTCCTGCAGCCAAATAAAACTAAATCTGTTTTGAGGGCCATGTACTGTAGATCACAGCAACTCCTGGCTGGCACTGCATACACAAGCTAAAGGTCTTACCATATTTTATCATCACGGCCTCCCTTCCATGTCATATAGGTTAACCTTTATTTTATTAAACATGCATAGTGGGAATGGAAGATTAGACGACTCACATATCACGCCGCCCTGTCTAGTGCTAAGTGATCATCAATACCGTTCACGACAGGGTCAACTCCACAAATAAATTAAGATAAAATTACAATCCTGAGTGGTATTTTAGACATTACATTAGTCACATTATCTAATACAGATAAACTACTACGCCAGACATGAAATAAATCACAAAACACCTTCCATAACACCAGCAGCTATGAAGGAGGGATGATACTACAACAAGGATCCGAGTGTTTCGTTTTATACCTAAGATACAAGCTCAAACGAGGGATAAAATAACTATAATGGTACTAGTTCGGTTTGAAGGAAGATATTACTGTCGTACGATATAATTAACCCATATTTTCTCTTCTATTAACTCACACCAGAAGGATCGACGTCCCAGGTATATTTAAGTTGGTAATAAAAGCAACCACTAGGAGACCCTAAAACGTGGTCTTCATGACAGCCCGTTTGTTGCCGTACCTAGGAGACACCCAAGTGGGTCAACGGTGCGGAAAAGACAGTCGACAATGGACTCGAAGCATAAGTTTAGCGTTTTATGAACCTAACTAACGGGAAGGTACTATGTATAGGTACAGACTACAGAGCACTAGCACAATGGGCTGCATTTTCGCACCAGTGCACTGCTCTAACATCCAATACTAAGGGCCCTTAGAAAGGTAAGCAACGGCAGAGCCGAAGCCCCCTATTTTAGATTCTTTTTTCCCCCGAAACCCCACAAGCTTACTACTGTGTATACCTCTAATCAATAAAAGGCATTGATCTGCTCGAAATACCGTCCACTCTTGCAAGCGAAGAACCGACTCCGCTACCGTTGTTTCAGACTGATGAAGAACTCGCAAACTGTGATTGAGCTCTGCCCACCACATCCGGCAAATTTCCCGTCCGAAGGACTGGATTGCCCATGTATTTCCTAGTTAAGAATCAATTTAATATATTCGAGCCTATCTCCGCTGGCGGGTAGCTTTAAGACTGTCTATCGATGTGTACAATAGGCCAAGCAGGATAACATAACTACTCTCACGATAGCGCCACTCCGGGGATAGCAGACATGGGGCCATGGAGGTTCAGAAATATAAATGACAGACGTCTCCCTGGGACCCCCTTTCCCATATGGTTAGACAGCTGGATACTACCTTCATAATGCAAGTGAATCTGTTCTATACTTTGGCCCTCTGGGCACCAACTCTTGTGTCAGCTCAGCTGTCTGGGTCTGTCGGGCCTCTTGTGGACTTCCAGACCAAAGCAAAGAATAAAACCTGCGATATCACCGATTATGGCGCTGTCGCAGACGGTAAAACCGACGTCGGCCCGGCCATTCTAGACGCCTGGGGTAACTGCTCAACCGGGGGTCTCATTTACGTACCCCCAGGTAACTATTCGCTTGCAACGGATCTGGAACTGAAGCACGGTGAATCCACGGCCTTCCAGCTGGATGGTGTATTAGTGCGCGGTCATGAAGGCTCCTACCAATTGATCCTGGTACGCGACTGCCATGACTGCGAGTTTTTCAGTGGCAATTCCCAAGGCGCGGTCCAAGGGTATGGATATGAATACCTTCAAGATGGGAATTACGGCGAACGACTCTTCCGCTTCCAGGATGTCAGTGACTTCTCGGTCCATGGCTTTGCTGCGATCGATTCCCCAGCGTACTACTTTGTCTTCGATACCGTTTCCAATGGAGAGATCTACAATCTTCTTGTGCGAGGGATCGCTGACCTAGGTATGACGGACGCATTCGATATATGGGGCCAGAACGTATGGGTCCATGATATCGAGGTTACCAATGGCGATGAGTGTGTGACGGTGAAGTCTCCGGCCTCGGGCTTTCTAATTGAGAACATCTACTGCAATCTGAGCGGCGGAACTGCCATTGGGTCTCTGGGTACTGGCACCAACATTTCCAACATCTACTACCGAAACCTTTACATGAACCAGGCCGACGCCTGCTACCTGAAGACCCACAATGGCGATGGAATAGTCAAGAATATTGTCTGGGATAATGTCATCGTGCATGGAGGCCCTTATCCCCTCGCAGTGAATGAAGCCTGGGGAAAGGATGTGGGCTCTACAGGTGTTCAGGTTCAAAATCTGACTTTCCGCGTAAGTGAATGTCAAGTCATGAAAACCCAACCACAACGCTGACAGAATTTCCTTAGAACTGGTACGGCGAAAACGTCGCTAACAGCCGACCGGTCATCCGAATCGAGTGTGACGAGGACGTCCCTTGTTACGACATCACCCTTGACAACGTGAATTTGTGGACCGAAGACGGAGACCATGTGGAATGGTCCTGTGCTAATGCGTACGGCTCGGGTGCTTGTTTACAAGAAGCGAAAGACACCAATGATCTAACTACCTATACTACGGCTGTTACCGTGACTGCAACGCCGTACGTCTAATCTAGTTACCCTAATACCTTGGAAGTTCTACTGACATGGGATACCCTCAGATCCTACTCCGCTACACGCATGCCCGGTGATTTTACCACGAATCCTCCGTCTACTGCTCCCTTTACCATTCCCCCATTGCCCACCAGTTTCTTCCCAGGGGCAACCCCTATATCGACTCTATTGAGTTTGAGCGGTGCAGGGGGTCTCTGAATGATACAGTGATGGTTTCGGGGAGATACGCGGTAATGATTGCAGTCAATATGGACAGATTTGCACGTCTTGATTATTCGATCAGTATAACCAAGATACTTGTTACATCCTCCTCTACTCCGCTTGTCGTCCTCGTTACCTTTTCTACATGTTCCTTCATCCAGCGTAAGCCTTGTACCCATCAATGTCTATCATCCATACACAACTCCAATCCTAAAAGTCGCACAACCAACCCAACCCAAACCCTATATCTATAACAAAAATGCCCCGACCCTTCATACTCCCCTAGTACACCCCCCACACAAAGACATCTCTCCTCCACACATACACACCTCCCCAACATCGCCCACCCCAAACCCAAACACATCAAAAATGACACTCCCCTACGACCCCCCAATCCAATTTCTAAAAACCTACCTCTATAACAACACCATCACCAACCCAACAGCCTACACCTCAGCCCGCACAGCCCTGCTCGACGCATTAGGCTGCGCAATCGAAACAGCCTCGAAAAGCCCCGAAGCCCAGAAGCTCCTTGGCCCACGAGTCCCAGATACAATCGTTCCCAATGGATTCAGAGTCCCGGGTACGATATACCAGTTGGATCCGGTGAAGGGGGCGTTCGATTTAGGTGTTCTCATTAGGTATATGGATCATAATGATGCTCTTGGAGGGAGGGAGTGGGGACATCCTTCCGGTATTTTTCTTTTTTTTTTTTTTTTTTTTTTCGTTTTGTATCCATCAATTCTATTTCTTTTTTCTTTTTCTTTTTCTTTTTTTTTTTTTTGAGAGGGGCGAATGGGTGTGGGTGTGAGTGTGGGTGTGGATTGATTTCTGTTTGCGATTGTGATAATAAAGATAAATGATTATACTGATCATAATGGATCCCCGACAGATAATCTAGCAGCTATACTCTCCGTAACAGACTGGCTCTGTCGAACCAACGAACCAACCCGCAAAGGGCCCCCATTGACAATGCATACCCTCCTCACGGCCCTCATAAAAGCCTATGAAATCCAAGGCATCTATGCGCAAAGCAACGCCTTCAACACCCACGGTACAGACCACGTCATCCTCGTCAAGCTCGCCTCGGCAGCCGTCGTCTCCTGGCTCCTTGGCTTAACCGAGTCCCAGACAATGGCTACCATCTCGCACGTCTGGATGGACGGTCATCCGAGCCGGGTCTACCGCAGCGCGGAGAATACAATCCCCCGGAAAGGATGGGCGGCGGGAGATGCGTGCATGCGGGCAGTTCACTTGGCGTTGCTGGTTAGGGCTGGGCAAGTTGGTGTGTCTTCTGTGTTGAGTGCGGTCCCGTGGGGGTTTTATAAGCGAGATTTCGGTGGGGAGAGGTTTGAGTTCCCCAGGGAGTTTGGGGATTGGACGGTTAGGAATGTCTTGTATAAAGTTATGCCGGTTGAGGGGCATGGGATTGCAGCTGTTGAGGCGGTTTTGGTTCAGCGGGGGCGGCTTTTGGAGATGGGATATGTTGTGGGTGACGTATCAAGGATTGAAATAAGGACCACTAGAGCAGCAGATCTTATTATTAATAAACGGGGTCCGTTGGGAAATGCGGCGGAGAGGGATCATTGTATCCAGTTCGTTGTTGCTTTGGCGTTGTTAAAGGGGGGCGTGCCTGAGGTGGGGGATTATCTGGATGAGAGTTGCTGGGTGAGGAGTCAGGAGTTGGAGAGCCTGCGGGAGAGAGTAGTTGTTGTGCCGGACCATCGGTTGACGGCTGATTATCTGGATCTGGAGAAGAAGAGTATTGGGTCGGGTTTGACGGTGTGCCTAAGTGATGGTACTGTCCTGCCGGAGGTGCTGGTGGAGTATCCAATTGGTCATGTCAGGAATCCCGACACTTCAGCTGCTGTTCGAGATAAATTCATGAGAAACATGCGTTTGGTGTTCTCGGATACTCATATCGCTAAAATTCTGGCTGCTGTGGAGGACGATGAGATGAGTATTTCGGAGTTTGTCAATTTGTTCTGGCTCCAAGGGTCAAGCACCAAGCTTTGAACATGATATAGGTACTGACAGTTGAAGCGTGTAAATGTTTATATTTTTCACTGTATGAGGAACTTCAATCTATTTCAGATAACCAGTATCTGCTGCATGATCTATTATGTTTGTGAGTTACCGGTACATATCTAGTCTTGTCAGTGGGCATTGGAAAGGCCAAAGACGCTACAATATCCTAACGTCCATCAACCGACCTTACCAACTCCTTGCAGAGTCAGATACACGTCAGTCCCCCACCCCCACAGGCTCTGTACGGCGATACTGCCACCAAAGTATTCAGCATAGGCCCTACTTAGTGGCAATCCGTATCCGAGTCCTGCGATGCTACTCAAATGGCCACTGCTGGAGGACATAGCATTCAAGGCATCCATATTCCCATTCTCCGATCCCTGTGAGTCAAGATCAGAGAACGTGGTGAAACTGTAGGACCAAATGTTTGGCAGAATCTCGGGAGGAATTCCACCACCCCGGTCGCGGATTCTGATCGTAATGCTTTGCGTCGAGGGAGATGAGAACTTGATTGATTCGTTCGCATCTGCGGTTCCCACGACGGTGTCCATCTCGAATCCCACATCCGAGTTGGGATGGGTGGGATATGTTCCCGCCGACACTGAGTACGGCCCACGCACAGGGTTTCTCGGAACGTCAGGCGCAGCGGCGATTGTCACCTCAACAGGCTCGCGTTCATTCCCCGCTTCAACCACGGCTCTGAATGCGTTCTTCAACAGTTCCGTGAGTATGTATTCGACATGTACAGGAACATGCGCAAAGGTGGCATCCGGTTGCCCGCCGATCGTGAGTCGTGGGCGGACCCCATATTTCAGTTCGCAAATCTCTCCAACGAAGTCCTCACAGAGCTTGACAATGCGTGCTGGTTGCAAGGCAGTATCGATGACACCGATATAGTTCGATGGAGATGTGCTTTTCGCTGGCTTGCCATCATCGCCAATCGGCTGTGAAGCGAAATGGAGCGCCAAGTGTTGCTCAGCTATCAGCCGAGTGCCGATTCGCGCCCGCAGGTGGGTATCTAAGAACCGAGTCACCTCCGTCGGATCGATATATCGGCGACACTCTAGAAATCCACGCGCAAGAATTGGAATTGTATCTGTATGGGTGTGGACTAGATCCGCTAAAACCTCTGCAAAGTGTTTCTCTTCCTCGAGTGTTGTGATCTGCCGTTGCTGGTAAGGGAGAAGTGTGGACAAAGAATGAAGGTAGTTATTGTAGATCTTCGAAACATGCGGGTTCGAAACAATGATAAAGGGGAGGTTCCGTAGAGCTTCGATTCGAGATGCAAGTCGGGCAGGAAGGAGGGAAAGAGTAAAATTCGCCGATGCGAGGAGAGCATCCTTCGATAACGGTGGACGACCGTGTCTAGAGAGACCGCAATTAGTACATCCTGCGCATATAAGGTAAGGCAACCATATCCCCCAGCACCAAACGTACTTCAGCAAATCTGCAAGAGTCAATGGCCGACGACGGCTGGCCGCAAGACGTGTGACTTCATCATTTGCCCCGTAGGCGAACGAGTGCTGAGTTGATGTCGCAACCTGGGGAGGCGGTGAAACAGAAAATTGACGTGCTTTCTGGATATTATAGGTTTGATGAATCCTATGTCGGACGCTGCAGCTCGCTGTCCGTGCGAGAGCGTTGGTTAAGGCCATCTTTAGCAATAGCCATTCTGTGACTAGCTCAGCATCAATTCATGTCATGTATCACTGACTTTCGTCATGTCATCATACCACTCAAAAGGGTAATCCTCACGTGGAGTGACGCTAATACACTTCAGGCAAAGTGAATGGAGTGGGAGGTTGCTTAGTCAAATGTGCCGTGTCAACTATGAGAAGAAGAAAATAGCGTTCTACGTCCTTTTTCCGTCCCTTCACTGCTCGAAGGATCTTCAAAGGTATATACGGTAGTCAAAATGGATAAAGAGAGTGGTAATCCATGGACTATCGAGAAAACAGGCAACTGGTGCGAACTGCAGACTCTTACTTCAGTCCAATAAGACTGCGTCAAAACGCGTGAGAGCCAGTCCTACTCCGTACATGACACGCCTATCGCGGCTCATTGATCTTACAGCTTATCGTATGTATGTACTATGTACGCATACTTGGCTTGCCTTGGTTGGTCGCTTTCCTGTATGGTGAGGTCATTATTCCTTGAGTATATCTTCGAAGCCTGGTCGGTAGACAGAAAATGGCACACCATGGTGGGAACAAAGAACAGCCGTTACAAAATGAACTGAAAATTCGATATGATTTCAAGTCATAATTGAGCAGGAGAATAGTCTCCGATGAGTCCAAATTTCCGCACAGCAGACCCGGCACTCATGAGGAGCATTCTCTTGAAACGCTAGACTAGAATATTCGTAATTCGTACAGCCACCATTGAACCGCAACTTCCCAGGTCAGTGTCGACGCTTACTTATGTGGCTAGTTCCGCTGCTTGTCGCCAGCAGTGAGTTATCGCAATCTGTCCTGGGCTCGACGTGTATTTCCATTACTGCATCTTCATTTCGCCATCCTGTTCAACGTGGATATGATCACTCGACTCAAGAGTACTAACATGGTCTGCGGGGTACTCGACACTAGTCACCGTCAGTTCCGCTGGTTTGGTGATGTTGTGGGGCGGCGTTATGCCGGATGGCTGCCTTACGTGAAACCCTTGATCAGGCTGTACTCATGTTTGATGGTTCCTCCTTGTTCTCTGACCTTCTGCTTCGCTCTTCGAACGAGGGTGCAATGTCAGCAGCTATTCTTTCTAAAAGCTAAACTATAGGGCAACTCACTTCTCCAACTCTTCAGCGGGAGAGTCCTTCTTGAGCGTGACCTAAAGAGATAGACAAATGAGCTTCGAGAAACCACAAGACGGTAGGACAGGTATAACGAACGTTGTAGAGAGGCATTTTTATGTGTGTAAAGTAGAATGTGGAGTGACTGTTTCAATGAACGAGGGTTTGAAGTGGACAGATATGGTGTAGCGTTTAGGGGGTTGTCAGTTGGAAAGTAATATTAGAAACAAGCCGTGGACAGGGTGGGACACCGGGAGACTTTATACCACCTTGCGGGGGTTTGAGCCAATATCACCATTGATAAGGGGAGAAATGCGACTTTCGCCCGATAGCGCGGAAAGACAAACTGTTGCCTCAGTCTGCAGGCTTCTCAGTTCCTTGGAATCGCGCCATTTGGGCCATTCCCCTCGTGACAAAGTTTCCTACTCCGTCATTTCCGTAGTATTTATTGTTTCAGGTCTTTTTTTAACTTCCAAGTGTCGTCAGAACTCTACATCATTTATACTTGTAGGTTTATCTATTCCATATCTCTTGTGGCTTTGGATCGCCTGTGGCAGTGTCTTTGTAGAACGGACGCCTCCTCAGTGACATGCATGACGGATGGTGGGGTAACACGGCGGACTACTAAGTATGACGATGACGATGGATGGCCTTGGGCGGGGCAGGTCACGTGTTGGGTATCCCGTTCACTTCCATGCGCCTCACCGCCTCAGGTACCGCCCTGCTCAGTCCTGAGCATTCTGGCCTCAGCAGAGAATCCTTGAGGCTACGTCATCAGCTCTTTCCGTAAGGCAACGAGGCTGTGTACTGCTACACGCCTTATGCGACTTCTTTAGGAATGCTGCAGAGCTTACTATACCATTTTGAAATGAAGATGCATACGTTACATTCCTGGTATAACCTTCTATTGCTAACAAGTCACCTAACTCACACCTATTATATATCTTTGAGAAAACCAACTTCAATAACCTTCTCCGTTGCTAGTCCAAGAGATGCTATTTTCGCTCTTGTATTCTCACGGATCCACAAAAAGATCCATAAGACCAATCTCCGAGCGTAATTTTTACTCTTCTTGATCCTCATTTGCTCCTTACCGGTGATATATATGACTCCATGGTTATAGGCGTCTTCGAGATTTGCCAATGAAGTATCATATCGCCCCCCGCCTACTATCGAGGACTCCCCGGTTACAGGTGTTGTAGACCGCTGTACAGAGCTAGCATGGCTCTTGTTTGTGACTGTGTCAGGTGTACATGTGGATGGGTCAGTTTGATCACAAGCTCTTGCAATCAGGTACCTGCGGACCTGCTGAGTGATTGTGTTCGCTAAATCAGGTGTGATGATCTCGTCGTTGTAGCCATAGCGAACAACAAGACGGTAGCAGTTAGGGATCGCAAGCCTGGAAACCGTATAGCGATCTTCCGCTGCCACCGACGGTGTTTCGAGGGGGCGTAGATGAAAGAAGGTTATTACAGCAGGCATGGTGGTAAGCTTGAGGATGAACTGACTGAACACGATTGGGGTGGTCTCCCCGGCCTTGTCAAAAAATATCCCGAGACCTTTTGTTATACTCAATGGGGTATTTCCATATCTATCGGTAAGACGTGTTTGGCCATCTGGACCTTTGGAGACGAAGTGTGAGGTGGGAAAGCGATCTTCAGCCTCGGCAAACCATTGCTGTTCTTTCCCAAATCTCCATATTAGAAATAGAATGGCCAACACGGTAGCAAGTGCGAGGGTAAACCAGGCGCCAGTGGGGACCTTCATGAGAGCGGAAGAGAGATAGGCACCGTCCAGACAAGCAACTATGAGCCATGGGAATAGCACGATGAATGGGCTAATACGCCACACAAACATAGCTGCTAACGATACCATGCATGTGTCGAAGAATGTGACGAACATAACGCAGACACCGTACGCGTTACCCAGAGACGTGGTCTACAACTAGTCAGCATTGGCATTTAACTTCTGAAACCAAGACGTACATTGTTGTAGATGGAAGCTATAAGTATTGTTCCAACCATAAGGAGCCAATTCGCTATCGGAATGTAAAGCTGGCCGTGAAAGATGTCTGAGGTATGGACGACTTTGATCTGCGGAAAGTATGACAGTTTCATCACTTGTGTGAGGAGCTAACAGGACTCTTAGCGGGTACCTATTCATTAAGTTGATCATGGTCTTACCTGAAAGGTCGCCGTTATGATGGCCTGAGAAGCAACAACGGCAGCTAGAATTGCAATGACTAACGCAGGATAGACAGTCCCCGGTGGTGCGGCGTTGAAAAATGGATTCGAATATGCTTCTGGATGCACACTAATATAGGCTGCTTGTCCGATATAAGCCAAGAGTAAGCATGGAAAGGCGTAACCTAACCAGCTAATCTGTATAGCTCTTCTGCTGAAGGCTCCAATATCTGCGAAGAGAGCCTCGACTCCAGTGAAGGCGAGCAACGTTCCGCTGAGCATCCTCCAACCCTCCTCGCCATGCCGGGCCAGGAAACTGAAGGCGTACCCAGGGTTGAATGCTATGAAGACACCAGCGTCATACTTGGCAAGGTTGTATATGCCAAAAGCAGCGTTGAACCCGAGCCATATGATGACAATGGGTGCAAAAGCAAATGTAAGCCTGGTAATACCAAGCGGTTGAATTAGGAACAGGATGACCAAGATAGCATCAGTAACTCCTATAATGGTGCCTTTCGAAATGTTGGGCGATACTACTTCAATCCCTTGGACGGCTCCTAGTACTGATTGAGCTGGTGTAAGGAGGCCATCTGCAAGGACCATGGTAACCGCCAATACTCCCATGACTTTGAGAAGGCGTTTCGCAACGCTGCTTGACTCGAGTCGATGACGTACATGTCTGCTTGTTCGTTCAAGTTCATCCGTTAAGTGTCTTTTCATTTGGACCAGGGAGGCCTCTCTTGGGTCACGGTTGGTAATGTTCATCTAGGGATGCGAAGGTCAATCTCTACAACCAGAAATGCAACGTTAGGGGGGCTTACATAACGGCTCAGCAAGGAATATGTGCTGAACGTGCCTCCTTCGCCGTCATTATCTGCTCGAAGAATAACCAAGACATACTTGACCGTCACCATCATGAACAGGCTCCAGATAATTATGGAGAGCACCCCAATGAGATCTTGACGGGAAGGTGCCTCACTGAATGTTGACGAGTAAACATAGAGAGGGCTGGTACCAATGTCACCGTATATAACACCAATTGATTGATAGGCGAGCCAGAAAAGCATCCTTCCCCCGAAAACCTGTTGATACTTAGTATGATAGTCAACTCCGCCTGTGCGTCTCGTACCTGGGGTTGTTTATAATCTCCTGGCTTGCGTAGTCCGGGATCCTCATCGGCCTCGCCCAGTGTGCTTACTGCACTCTGGAGTCTATCCAGAGGGCTATTCCAAGGCCGGACATTGTAAATGTCATCGTGTGATTGTTGTACATCATGTTCCGGACTCTTCTGTACTATAGCGCCTTTTTCAAAATCCCGGTTTTCGTCCATCCCAGTGCAGGGAGCGGCTATTCGCTACATCAGAAAGAGATTAGTGCGTTTATCAATATCTAAACTGGTTGGCAGTGAAGCTATGTTAACAAGCACACATTCTTGTCGAAGAGGTGGAGAGGAAGTATGAACAGGAGAGAACATGTCAATGGCTGACATACATATATTCTTTTTGCACGGGGACACTAAATGTTTTGAACGGATGTTCCACTTGAATTTTGGTTTAACAGTCTTTTCAAAAAAAAAAAAAAAAAAAGAATTGAATGATTATTACCATCTGGTAACAAAAAATCACAACTTTCGTCAATTAACGGCAACATCGACCAACCCAGCCTTATATAAATACGAAGGCGATATCATTATCTCTAGCATCTCACTACAAGCTAGATCTACGCTGACACTCGCTCGTATAATGGCGATAAGGTAATTGCACCGCAGGGATCTTCGTTCTACCTGGGTTGAAGTTCTGACCAACGGGTGACGCTCGTGGACGAACAGCCCGTTTGCGGGATTTATCACCACCAATAGCCAAATCACTCTCCACGATAATTTCCACCTTAAAAGCCACAATGCTTGAGTTATTCAATTATATTTGCTAAGGCTATCTAGACCTGCAAGATAATGAAGTGACGCATGTGAGATGTCAACAGCCACGTGCTGGACCCGGGCCAGAACACAGCGCTCTCAATGTACATCGGGGGTCTGTTGGATTCTGGCCAACATGGTATCAGGTGCATACTTGGGTCACCCTTATCACTAAGGGCTTCACCAATTACATGAATATATCCTTTAGGCTGCTGATAGACAGAGATCTCCCCGTGCTAAATCCAACGCCCATTCAATAACAGCATATTTAGGTGTCACCGCGCATCGAACCCCCACTTCAGCTACAGCCCCACGTAGCCTGATCCATCGTTTTCACGCTGTGGCATTGTCAACCCATGCATTCCTCGATACTTAGGAGGTTCGGGCTCCTTCCAGTTCTCCAGGATGTTGGGGTTAGTCAATTTGTACACCTCTACCCCAAGCGGACGGGTAGTAGCTCCCATGTTCTCACCCTTTTCCTCCCAACCCCAGTTGGACAAATCACCTAAGCACGGTCATTAGCATAACATAACTCTTTTATCCGCTAAATTGACAAGAGACACATACCACCAGGACACGCTGAAAGTGCACACAGGACATCGACCTCGGCGAAGAACTCGAAATACTCTCCTGGCCTCGCCGGGGAAGTTTCCATAAAGTATTTACCTTCTTCATCCAGCCCAGTTACCTGGAACACATTCAGAACGTCGTGCACATCAAGCTCTGTCAGACCATATGGGAGTACAGAGCGGGTAAGGTTCGAATGGCAATGGAAGTCGAAGGACTCGCCACCCATCAGCAGATTCACGTAGGGATCGCATCGGGTACCCAGAAGATCATGAACTCGTCCTCCCCATTGCGTCGTTCCAAATCCCTTTGTCCGCTTACCCTCTGCATCGAGCACTTCATGGAGCTGTCCTCCGCCAAGTGAATCACCCGTGATGGTAACGAGCGGCCGGAGATATGGAAGGTTGGACCAAAGACGGTCTCCAACGGATACGTGAGAGGCATGAATTTGACGGGTGCGCGCTGCCCACAGTCGCTCTCTGGGGTTGTTCGCATTCCATATGTTCAGATCACCCACTTGAGGGCCTTTTGGAGTAGTTAGACGACAGACATGTCCAGCTGGTACAATCCATGCTTGTCCAGAGCATGGACGGATGGTGAAAGATGTCTCTAGGGTTCTCTGAGAGGCGTCTGAGGCGGTGTTTGAGATGGCTCTGTAGACTTCAGAAGAAGCATGGACTGTAGACTCCGGAGGAGCAGTATATGCTGGTGGAGGACGACGGTTGACAACCATTTCTGCGTTCTTGATCGTGAGTGTTTTGTGGCCACGGGAGAGGTATGAAGATTGGCGAGGGAGAATCAATTAAGAGCCCTCTGAGGGGTGGCGCAATCCTTTTATTATTGACCCCCTCTCGGCGACACTCCGATGAGTTTGGTAGCTTATCAAATACCCCGCTAACTCATCTTCAACCATTACCCCAATTGTGACGGTCCGGTTGCCGGCCCGAGATCTTGATGGTTCGGAAGTTGTCCCCGCTCTACGATATAAGACATCAACTAACGCAGCTGGAGTCTGACGTGCTGATCATCAGTATAGATTTCAGTGCTTCTACTAATACCTAATTTACCTGTCACTACTACATAATGACATGAATGCTAGGGGATTGACCGACGTGGGGGACATGGTGTGGTTGAAGGTGGCGTTGGAAGTACGGAAAAGGTACTTTCGCCTCTCGTATCAAATCATGATAAGGATTTCCCTGGTCCCTTTTTTTTTTTTTTTCCTTTGTTCGCCACGCCGAAGTCAAAATTTTCCGACCAATGAACAGTGAGGGAAAGGAAATCAAGAATTAAAAATAGTCTAGATAGTCGAACAGATAAAAGAATGTTCCAACTAAGGAGGGTGAAGATGAAAAGTGCGATGCTCCATTTATACTTCAATTAAATTAGCCGTGTTACCACCGTGCAGCCTAGTTGCATGGATCGTCAATCTTAAGTCCTTATCAATTTGTCTGTTCAGATTCGTCACTTTGGTGCAGCACAGTTGCAGCATTCGTTAGCTTCATTCATATTAGTACGGGATAAACCCCTACGGCCGTTCTCAACGCCGAGACCACGTTCTGGCACCTACCATTTATTCATAAAGTACCATCTAGCTTGCTTCTTTTATGAATCCCTTTGTACTAGGAATGCATATACGAGTATAAATTATTAACAACCATTTCTTGAATCTGGTTTAGGACAAGGCTAGATCAATCATCAAAAGTAACACTTCAAAATCGAATAGAAGGCACTTATGCTAACAAGTTGGTAAGTCAATGCACTCTATTTGAGAGAGATCACAAGGCCTCGTTGATCACATCCTTTGAAATGACCATGACTCCACTTGTTGGTGTCCTTGTCAGTTTGTTAAGATAATGCATCGACTATGTAGATAAGCTACACGCTATCTTTGACGTCTGAGTTAAACTATATAGGTCTCCCAACGTTAACCCACCCCAGACTGTGGGGACAACCCCACATCAGGCTAGAGCTAGTTGACTTTCTTTGCCAGAGCAAAAGGGCAGGCTCTATATTGCACACACTCCTTCTTTCGATATCACGGAGACACCGTAGCCGTAGCCTGGCTGGTCTTTCAAACTAGAGATCTGAAAAAGAATTCGCGGTCTATAACATCACAACTACGCCATACTTTATGAAGAATAAGAGGAAACGCAGGGTCCGATTCATGGAATCGAGTTGATGCTCGATTTATGTAAACTTAACGGAACCGATGCAATATGGTCTTGATGTTAATCTCGATTACAACCTTTCATCGACCACAGACTAAGGCTGAAATTTATCATTCAGTTGCATGACAGTCTTGTAGCATCTACATACTTCGCAGCGTTGCTGTCGACATATAGATGTAGCTATACCACGATAGGATGGGCAGCTTATTAGCAATTTGGTACTCAGCAAACGAGTCGATCGGAAGTTGGTCCGGTATTATGCCACAAGATATCCAACAAACGACTGGAGTTCTTGATCATACTAGTAGTAGGTTTTCTCTAATTATTTGAAAGTTCTGATCAACCAGTATTTGGTCTCAGGGTTTGTATCGATACACTCAGTGCTAATAACCACTTGTTATATGTCTATACGAGAGTAATAATTTACATGGTAAAGAAGGAACCATAAAGTTTTTAAAAAGCTGCCTCCAACATTCCTCGCCCTCTTTTATACTAGTTCTTATCTATCGGACCGGTAAGGTGGGCCCTTCACGTACCCCGGCCCGGAGAGCACGTGCACGTGCAGAGATAACAATTTCTTATCAGAAACTTCATACCTCAGGCAGTAAGGTGTCGACATTAAGAAACTTTTAGTTTCCTAGCGGGAAGATGTCGGCGCTTGCAAAATTCCGTCCCGAGGAAAGAAAATGGAAATAATAATTTTGGACCAAGCTACCTGAAGCAGCTCACGGATTGCTCAACTCTGCTCCGAGTTCTGTCGTCCAAGGGAAAAAGGTATTTTTCTCAGAGGTCACTGACCTTGTTTTTGGACAATGGAGAACCAGTCGAACAGGGTCCATCGACCCTCGAAGGAGAAAAAGAAACATGATGGTATGTACTCTGGATAGGATTTGATTGCGATAGTCTATGCATTTAGATTCCCCCCCCCGGTGGCATACATTTACTGATGCGGAGATCGCGATTCTAGGCCCCAATCCAAAAGCCTTCGCGTTCTCGAATCCTGGAAAGGGAAATAAAGCTGGCGCGCGGTCGCATGATGTATGATCTCAATGCCGATTCCCGACAGTTCCAAGAACTAACGACCCTCGATGTAGATTAAAGAAAAGAGGCTGCATGTGCCGCTGGTGGATCGTGTGCCTGAAGAGGCGCCTCCCCTTGTCGTTGCAATTGTTGGACCGCCGGGTGTAAGTTTTCTACATGGAGATGCGGAGGATGAAAAGTGCCTGACAACATCCGGTTCGACTAGGTTGGAAAAACGACTCTTCTTAAGTCCTTGATCCGTCGCTACACGAAACAGACCCTCAGCACCCCCAAAGGACCCTTGACTGTGGTGACATCTAAGCGGCGCCGGCTCACTTTCCTGGAATGCCCCTCCGACTCACTTGCCAGTATGATCGATGTCGCGAAAATCGCCGATATTGTGCTTCTGATGATTGACGGCAACTATGGATTCGAGATGGAGACCATGGAGTTCCTGAACGTCTTGTCTTCCAGTGGTATGCCAGGAAATGTGTTCGGTATCTTAACCCACCTGGACCTTTTCAAGAAACAGAGCACCCTTAGAATGGCGAAGAAGCGCTTGAAGCATCGCTTCTGGAGCGAGCTTTACAATGGTGCTAAGCTCTTCTACCTTTCTGGTGTCGTCAACGGCCGGTATCCCGATCGCGAAATACACAACCTTTCTCGTTTCCTGTCGGTCATGAAGAACCCTAGACCGTTAGTGTGGCGCAATTCACACCCCTATGCGCTTGCAGATCGCTTTCTGGATATTACGCCGCCCACTCAGATCGAAGAGAATCCGAAGTGCGACCGGACAGTGGCTCTCTACGGTTATCTACGAGGCACAAACTTTTCAGCTCAGGGAACGCGAGTCCATGTACCTGGAGTGGGTGATTTAACTGTCTCCGGCATTGAGTCACTTCCAGACCCATGCCCCACACCCTTTATGGATCAACAAATGGCGAAAGCTTCCGGCAAGGCAAGCAAACGCAGGCTGGGGGAGAAGCAAAAGTTACTCTTCGCCCCTATGTCTGACGTTGGTGGTGTGTTGGTCGATAAAGACGCTGTGTATATTGATGTCAAGACGTCCAATTTCAACAAAGGAGATGACGAGTCGGAAGATGAAGATCGTGGCTTGGGTGAACAGCTCGTTGTTGGTCTTCAGGGTGAACGCAAACTCCTCGGTGAAGCTGATGGAGGTGTCCGTCTGTTCCGAGGCGGTGAGGCCATAGAGAAGGCCGACGATGAGGATGAGGGCGCAGGAAGGAAACACAGGAGGCATGCGAGGTTTATGGATGGAGAAGGAGGTCATGCGGAGGAAGATGAGGGCTTCGAGAGCGCCGAGGATGATGACGATGAGGAGGAACTGGAAGGCGAGAGTGACGAAGAAAACATCGACGTATCCGCACCTGCCGACTTCCAAACAACCTTTAGGGAGAAACAGGAGGGCAAAAGCCGCCATGATGAAGGTGACATCGCATTCGCCGACAGTGATTCTGATCTCGGGTCCATTTCGTCTGTTGAAGACCAGGTATTGGAAAGTGATGACGAAGAAGATCTTGATGAAGACGATGTGGATGAGGATGGCGCTGTTAGGTGGAAAGAGAGAATGCTCGACAACGCTAAAGCGCTCCATGCCAAAAGACCGAAGTATCGTGTCGCTGACCTGTCTCGCATGATGTACGATGAATCTATCACACCTCTTGGCGTGATTCGGAGATGGTCCGGCAAAGATGAAGAGGAAGATGCCAACGAGGAGATCGAAGAAGATGCCGACGACTTCTTCAAGAAGACCAACAACGAAAAGGAAGAGCAATCGGAATACCGTGCCATCCCCGAGTTCGACTATGAAGAGTTAGAGCGGAAATGGCGGGATGAAGAGATGATTGAATCTTTACGAAGCCGATTCACCACTGCTAGATTATCCGGCAATGGGGATGACGATGATTCGGATGTTGATGATGCCTTCGACGAAGACGATGAAGGTGATGGAGACTTCGAGGACCTGGAGACTGGCGAGGTGTTCAATGGTATCTCGGATGAGAAGGAGGAGCAGGAAAAGGACTCAGGCGATGAGGGATCCGTGGATCTCGAGGCAGAGCGCGAACGAAACGCCAAGAAGAAGGAAGAGCTAAGGTTGCGCTTTGAAGAGGAAGACCGTGAGGGTTTCGCCAATTCCAAGGATAATTCACGACAAGACGGTGGAGGCGATGAAGAGTTCGGTGAAGATGAATGGTACGATGCACAGAAGGCGAAGCTGCAGAAGCAGCTAGACATCAATCGGGCCGAATTTGATACTTTGGACCCAGCCTCAAGAGCTAGAGCTGAAGGTTTCAAGGCCGGAACCTATGCCCGTATCGTTCTGGAAAATGTACCTTGCGAATTTGCCACGAAATTCGATCCTCGCTTCCCTGTTATCGTCGGTGGACTCGCACCCACTGAAGACCGATTTGGATACGTGCAAATCCGGATTAAAAGACACCGTTGGCACAAGAAGATCTTGAAGAGCAACGATCCCTTGATCTTCTCTCTCGGATGGCGTCGCTTCCAGACCCTACCAATGTACAGCACATCCGACAACCGGACGCGTAACCGCATGCTTAAATACACACCAGAACACATGCACTGCTTTGGCACCTTCTATGGGCCACTCGTTGCACCAAACACCGGTTTCTGTTGCGTGCAATCATTCTCCAACAAGGCCCCAGGCTTCCGAATTGCGGCAACCGGAGTAGTGCTGAGCGTGGATGAACATACGGATATTGTGAAGAAGCTCAAGTTGACTGGTACACCTTACAAGATCTTCAAGAACACTGCCTTCATCAAGGATATGTTCAACTCTTCCCTTGAAATTGCCAAGTTTGAGGGTACTGCGATTCGAACCGTATCTGGCATCCGAGGTCAAGTCAAGCGAGCTTTGAGCAAGCCCGAAGGTTGCTTCCGTGCGACATTTGAAGATAAGATTCTTATGAGTGACATTGTCTTCTTACGCGCGTGGTATCCTATCAAACCGCATCGATTCTACAACCCGGTAACAAACTTGCTTGACCTGGAAGAAAACAGTGCAGGCGATAGTGGGTGGCAGGGAATGCGTCTCACCGGTGAAGTCCGCCGTGAGAAGGGCATCCCAACGCCCCTGCAGAAGGACTCCGCCTATCGTCCCATCGAACGACAGGAGCGTCACTTCAATCCCCTCCGCGTCCCACGACAGCTGGCTAAAGACCTTCCATTCAAATCCCAAATCACCAAGATGAAATCGCGCAAGGACCAGACTTATATGCAAAAGCGGGCTGTTGTCCTCGGAGGAGAGGAGAAGAAAGCACGAGACCTTATGCAAAAGCTGACCACTATGCGAAACGACAAGCAAGCTCGGCGTGCAGCGAAGCAGGAAGAGCGGAGACAAGTCTATCGCGCCAAGGTCGCCGACAGTTTGGAGAAGAAGGAAGCCCGGGAGAAACGGGAGCGCGACGATTACTGGCGGCGAGAGGGCAAGAAACGAAAGAATACAGACGAAGATGGAGGAGGTGGAGGCAAGAAGCGCAAGTGATCTTGAACATCTTGGCAGTTTTTTATCATTGCATGTATATTGGTTGGTAAAAGTTCGTTTTCTGGGATAATGCCCATATGTATCTATTGATATGCTGCATGGTGGATGGCGTTTAATTATATCTAACGATATATACCAAGGAATAGAATATGTCCTTTATTCTTCAGGGTTGGTGTCTTTTTTAGTGTTACTGAGGTGTTGATGCGTTGCCTCTTCTGGAGCCGATTCCTCCGCTGCCATGTTGCTTCTTCACGTGCGGCTGTTGATTTATACAATCCTACTACTGTACTTGACCTGCCTGGGCATGCAGGTGGAACATCCACGTGACCGCGCCGCGGAACGCGTCGACTGGAATAGAGTTGGCCACTCGAAGGTTAAACAAATACTACTTGAACTTGACAGCCCGAAGATCATCCAGCAGGTATGCTCCATGTCTTTCTGGCTTTAACTGCAATCCTCACCCGTGTCTCCTCACTTCAGTCGACCAAGTGTCGGATCTAAGTTACGTGTGGGGACGAAACGTGCTTGTCCCGGTTAGTCCTCCGCTACAAGTCACTCCTTGCGTTCAAAGACGGGACTCTAAATAGACATCCCTTGCAGCCAAGCGGAGTTCGGAGTTAAATCCCAATTGAGGCTATTTGCGCAGCACGATTGTTCTGTGAATGGTGTGTCAGAATAGGGTTGATAGCTCCGCATTGGACGTTCCCGCGCCAACACCCTTGACTCGGGCGGAGATTAGATTGTTCGGCGCTTGGAATTGAAGATCACCTCTATGGTTTGAGGATACCAGCCACAGCTAAGCAATTGAGTATCTTTGTCCAATTGCGAGACCTTCCATTCGTCGACATTGCTACAGTTGTATTTCGTCGGTCGTCGTGGACTGAACCCCCAAGGTTCCCAGTCTACACGGCCGCGTCCTGCGCGATTCGCTGCCCCTCAGTCAGGATGAGCGGATTGCCGCATTTACATGGGCGCCAACACGTGCAACATGCGCAGCCTTCTTCGCTGCAGTGTGATACCAAGCACCCTACGAACGAGCGTTTGGATTGGACCAATTCAGGGCAGCATAGCAATCATACTTCAGAGTCGCAGTCCTCAACTGTTCCTGCGAGTACGGCGGTCGAGCCTGCATCAGAATATACTCTCCATGCGGCTTCTAGCCGAGCTTCCAATCCAACCTCTCCAATAGGTGTCGTTTCCCATTCCCTAGAATTGTCGGGTGCAGGATATCCGACTACGCGGTCTCGCTCTTCCCCAGATAGATCACAAATGCGACCCAGATATTCCCAAATAACCATAGGCGATAGACCCGAGAGAAAACAAGTTGGATCCAAACGCTCTGTTTCTAATGTGCACAACAATGGTTCCACAGCAGTTCCAAAACCTCCAAGCCCTTCTGGGATAGCTGCGGGTCACAAGAGAACTGCAACTGGCTTTATCAAACCATCGGTGGAAGATCAACCTTATAGTTCAAGTACAATCGTTTCCGAGAGACGTCGGTCTAAAAGCATTAGCTCAGCTACGCATGGAAATAGAATTGCAGCGGTAACGAGACTCCGTAGGTTGTCTTTTCTGAACTTTATTGCTGATATGAGTGCAGTTGTCTGTACATCTTCGCACACGTCTGTCTTACGCTGCGGCTAAAATCGAGGCAAGCCGACGGTCACAGGGCTTCCAGAACAAGTTACCGTTGGATTTGCTTCATGGTGACCGTTCATCTTCAACTCCCGCTACCGACCCGTTCGAACGGATAGGGCGGGGAGGTGAAAGTCAAGAACTGATGGAGCCTCGCTCTCCTGGCGCGATTACTTCGCTGTCTGTACCAGATACACTACCAAAGTCCCATCTCTACTCACACAATGATCCTATGCGATCATCCCCAACGGCCAGATCGGAAAACTCGGCACCATCTTCGAAGAGTGATCCACGAAAATCGCACACCCCTCTTTCTTCATTACCCCGTTTTGCGAGACTCGCACCGCCTGCAGATATCATTCCAAGAAGTGACAGCAATAGTCGCAGACGCCCGAATCCAAACGACCCCTCTAGTCAGGCACAGAACTCCCCTTACCCCCGCCATCGACGACATCATTCTCAGCAAAGTATCAGTACAATAAAGCGAAACTCTAGCTCAGAAACGGTGTTGGTTCCTGAGACGCCTCCTCTCCGTCCATTGCCTTACAATGGCCTATCCAGTCAGCAAAGCCATTCACAAAACTCGTCCATGGAACAAGATGCGATAGAGACGCTACTCTTTATGTCCAGTCCGGGACCTTCGGGGTACTGCTCCAACTCACAGCCCTCCCGGAGCCAGCCGAATCATACACATAGCAGCATTACATCTACGCAGACTAAACACGGCGCACCTGGGAGCCAAGACACGCACATCTTTGTAAACACGGCTCCGCCTCCTGGTTATCGTGACTCAGGCGTGGGATTAGAAGCTCAGGCCGGTGACGAAATCGACCGTCTGTTGGATCAAATGGACAGTGATAGCGAGGATGAAAAGAATTACCCCTCCGGTCACTCAAACAGCATCAGCACTCGCTCAACGCCAAGTGGCGGCTCTTAAGGATGTAACCCTACGTTTCGACCCTGACGACCTACGCTTTTGACTTATCGAATTCGTGATCATCTCAGCGATGTTTAATTAGCCTCCGCTGTTTTTTGCACGATGGACGCCTAAATTTGCATAGTGCATAGTGCATTGATTGGGTATTCTTCGACATCACCATGGCGCATGCATGGATCGGGATTGCCATATGGCCGTTTGCCTTACGCAACGGTTTTCGGGGAATTTTGTCGTTTGTTTTTGGCTTCTAACAATCAATTATCAGGCAGCAGTAGCAGCTAAGTATGGCTACTGCAAATCGGGTCTGACTGATGGGTTCGGCAGTAATGCATGCTATCATACTGCAACTGGTGTACATTAAATATCTCCTGTAGCTCGGCTAATAGAGGGGAGTTTGTACAACCAGAACGTATTAAATATCTAACGATATTATCTTTTCTAATGGCTTAATTGACGGGACAGATTCGATATCAGACAGAGACAGAGAGAGAGAGAGAGAGAGACATAGATTTGTGAAGAGGAAAAGCATAACCAGAACCAGAACCACCTGACATCTACTTCCCAACCCGACAAAGCCCCCATTCATCCCACTCCTCACTCCCAACTCCTCTCCTCACAACAAACAGACTCTCAGGATCCCATTTCTTCTTGATCTTCAACAGGCGTTGATAGTTTTCTCCCCAGAACGAACTCTGAAACTCCGACTCATAAGCATTCGCCTCATTCATATAAGCGCCCATCTTATCGGGCCCCTCGACAGATCTCAGGATTGGTACCTCCACATCAGTAAGGTTCTTTTTCACGGCCTCCTGCTCAGCCAAAGTGGCATTCGGCTTCCAGCCGCTGGGGATAACGATATGGGTGATCGCTTTCCTCCATGCAGGGTTGAGCGCACTGTCTACCTTTCCTGCATTATTTGCTACAGCGCCACCAGCTACGAGGTGGCCGATGATGGCTGAGCCAGGGTCGACGCGGATGGAGCGCAGCGCGGAGGTTAACGTTCTGGAGCCATTGTTGGATGATAAGAGGTCTCTGGAGAAGAGCCTTGAGCCTAATAAGCTCACGCCACCTGCTTGGTCGGAGTTGCCGGTGAGGACGATGTTGGAAAAGAAGAAGCCGACGTTCGGGATTGGGTAGGAGGCGTACTGCGTATGTACACCCGTGGTACTGTTCAGTTTCGATATAAGCGGGGCATACAGATGATCAATCTGCGCCGTGTCTGTCCGATTGGGGAAGATGAAAACTTGGGTTAATGTCGAGACGCTGGTATTCTCTGTTAATTTAGTATCTGGAGCAATCCAGTAATATCCAGCACCTTTGGCGTCGTTTATCTTTGGAAGAGATGCGTGAAACGCCGTCACAGCATCCCAGTATTGAGGATTCCCCGCTGAAGTTGTGATATTGAGGTTGGCTAGGATGAGGGGTGCGTCATCGAATGTGCGGACTGTGACGCTCACGACGACCCCAAAGGTACCTCCGCCTCCGCCTCGGAGAGCCCAGAATAGGTCTTCGTTCTGGTATTCATTTGCTACGACTAGTTCTCCCTGCAGTGGTATGATCAGTATGGACTATCTTGAGCAGGGATGTGTTATCACTTACATTGGCCGTCACGATGGTAAACTCAAGGGCATTATCCGAAGCCATCCCCTTCCATGGTCCCAGGGCAGAATGTCCACCACCTTGAATATAACCCCCTGCAGCACCAACTGTGTGAGAAGACCCGGCAACAACTGTTCTATTCTTCGCGGCGACAGCAGTGTACAACTCCTGCAGACTGACACCGGCGGCTATCGTAACTGCTGGACCTTCGCCTTTACCCTGCGGGGCACCTGCAGGAGTAAATTTATCCACAATCTTGATATCCCTCATCCCGTTGGTAAGGATCTGCAGTGACTCTGGAGCCGAAGCACGACCCAGGAAATCATGCCCTGAGTTCTTGACCACGAGACGAAGGTTGTGTTGCTTTGCGAACTTCACCGTCTCCTGGATATCAAATGCTGATTTGGCGAGTGTTGAATAGAGGGAGATCTGGCCCTGCCCACATGGTATGTTTCGTGGACTTTCGATGTAGCATGTCTGATTATGCTCCGGCCAGGACTCCCAGTTTTCCCATTGTACGGCACCGGGCTGAGCCGCTCGCCAGGTCGAGTTTGTCCAGGACGCGGTGACTTCTTTACAGGCTGAACTATTCCGGTCACCTTCATGACAGACGGCTGCAATAGGTCGTACGGCCACCAGGTTTCCATTGATGGAACTGTTGAGAGAGTGCCATTCTTGTTCAGAGGGCCAGCAGCTCTGGTGCGGTTGGCAGCGACATGACGAGGAATTGCCATTAGCATACGCCAGCGGAATAAAGGGTAGTGCCCAAATCAATGACTTCATGATGCAGATTTAATCTGGAGATTTGCTGGGTAAAGAGAAAGGAGATCTGAATTGTTCTAGGAAAGTCAACTCCCATGAAAGCGACGCAGATGCCATATTTATAACTTCAATCAACATCCAAAATAAAACATAGAGCATCTTGCCTTTGCCCCAACACGACACCCTACGTTGTCAGACACATGGCTATGCCAGTCGTATTCGCTTGCTTAACTTTATGTTCGGGACAGCACACCAGACCCAAGGCAGTGTTTTCCTAATCAGGGCAGGTCGCTGGACCAGTCAGATCCCGAACCATTGGATCGGGCCTTGATCTGCAGCTATCCATGGTTCGTTGAACCATTTCGTGTATGCAAAGGAAACATGCATTGGCAGATTTGACGTCACGGGAAGCTCGTTGGGAAAGCTCGTATTCGGCAAACCTCAATTTGAACCCGTGGAGATATCACTAAGGTGGCTGTGGATGCTGAGCCTCTGGCACTAATACGACGGCCAGATGCAGTTATAGTTTCAAATATTCAATAGGTTCAAAGGGATATGCCGTTGACCATATAGGGAGAATTAAAATTTAAACGAATATAACCTTTTTCATAATGGTATTTATTGCCAACGCTAATCTCAGATAACTTTCTTTAAAAAAATTTTCTCCTACATTTAATCTCAAAATCAGTTCTTCCAATAAGAGATAATACTATATCTTGAAGGTTGGTGTTGAGGAAATATATCTCCATTCTATATATATTTAACAGAAACAACATCCTAGTTTACAACTCAATTCACCACTAATATTCCAACTGAGGGACGAGTCTCCTGCAAGGCAGAGGCAGCTAGTTAGCATGTAGACAAAAGCACCTATAACAGTATCGAAGTCATACTCTATTGATATACACAAATGAGGCTTGAATATATTCCAAAGGATGAACTGTCAGACCACTTGATCGTATCCAAAGTTGGTCTAGTGGTCCTTGCAGCTTATGGATGCATATACCTGCATTTGATATATGCAGTGAACTCTTCTATGGACCTACTGATGATCTGATCTTCAGAACAGATATGCAAAAGTGTCTGAGCATCGGGCGTTCGACGCCATATTGCTATGAGCTGAGACAAGCCGGAGGAAGAAAAGAGAGACAAATTTTAATGATCAATCGTCTGGGCTTGTGAGGTGATAGTTTCAGATCAACATGACAGGCTCTTTGGCCATCCTTTATCCCCTAGGGTTATAGTATTTGTGATATATCTATATATCTATGTTCGCATATCTACATGCAATACCTTGAAGCATCAACACTCTCCCACTCACTTACTCACTGCCAATTCTGCGGAAGAATCTCAATAATATACCCATCCTGAACACAAAATTAGCCCATTATCCTCAAAAACCCAAACCTCCCAAAAGTTCCACACCAAGAAGGGAAAACAACAATAACAAGAAGAAGAAGAAGAAGAAGAAGAAGAAGAAGAAGAAGAAGAAGAAGAAGAAGAAGAAGAAAACTCACCGGATCAGCAACATAAGCAATCTGATCAAAAAACACCTTATAATTGGGATGAATCTCGCCGACCCCCACACCCCTCTTTTCCTCCCAGTCACTCAAGGGAATACTCTCCCTAGTCGTAACTCCCAACTCCTTAACAACCTTGACGCCCTGGGCCCTCAACCTCTCGATAGTAGCCTTCACATCGGGAACCGTGAATCCCAGATGCCCGAACCCCAGATTGGGCGGCGCGTTCCCGTTCGTCATCTCCACACCGCCCTTCTCCACGGGCTTCTCCGTCCCATGGATATGGAACAGCTCCAGCAACCCCAGCGTCTGGGTGAGGTTGGCCGGGTCGGAAACCTTCGCCGCCCACGCGGATAGGTCGGCGCGGTCTTCGGCGCTGGACGGGAAGCCAAGGTAGTACATTGTAAAGGGGCCGGTATTCATGGTGAAGACGGTGCGCATGCCCAAGAGGGTGATGTAGAAGTGGAGAGAGCGTTGCGGGTCTCGGATGCGGAGCATCGAGTGGTTTAGTTTTGTCCCGATTGTTGGGTCATTTGGTGGGAGGGGAGGGTCGATGTTGTGGCCGCCTGCCAGGAAGGCGCCTTCTTCAAAGGGGGTGGGCTGGGGGCTCATGGTTTTGGATTTTTTTGGTTTTCTTGGGTGTTTGTTTTAGGGGCGATGTGGTGGGGTTTGAGTTTGTGTAGAGAGAGGGAAGAAAGATCCAATATAAATAAATATACAAGTCTAGTGAATAGTTACCGAGGACGGACTAAGAAAGGCTCACTCCACCTCAGGTGATTAACGATAATGTGGACTGAACATCCCACGTTCACTCTTCAGATAGGCACAAACTGTATAGGCAACACAAGGGTCTTGATTTTATTCAAGAACCCGAAGACATAGGCTTTTTTTGTTCTTTACCATGTAGGACACTGAGTCGTCGTTATATCCATCTAAGCATACAGGAAAAGAAAGTGTCATGTCTACTGTACCCCCCAGCTATCGTCATCCTCTGCCACGTCGTAGTCAACTTCGTGATTTCCGTCTCTCCGCCCGGCCGATGGATCAGGTGGGAGGGGTGTACTTGTGGTCTCCATCACAGTATCCTCATCGGATCCGGTTTTGGTATCCATTCCAGAGCCTGATGTCGTAGGCGCCAAACTGATTGGAGGGTTGGGTACCCAAGTGAGCTGCACTTCGCCGACAGATGGTATCTGCCATGGTCCAAA
Source organism: Aspergillus caelatus (assembly GCF_009193585.1). NCBI lineage: Eukaryota > Fungi > Ascomycota > Eurotiomycetes > Eurotiales > Aspergillaceae > Aspergillus > Aspergillus caelatus. The sequence goes on from NW_022475380.1 coordinate 46,881, forward strand.
CATGAATTTCTCTGCAATGTACCGCTCTTTGAACGCGACTATCACGGAGTCCGATTGCTCCGGGTTAGGTTGAATAGACTCATATTCGCCAACGCCCTAGGGTTCAATGCCATTAGCCATAGCTCGATATAGATAAGCAAAGATAAGGAGAGGAAATCACTCACGATGAGAAACTGCCTCAATGCTTCGTCCTTCTCAGAGTTTAACTCAACGCCCGAAACGGCAACTCTCCTGGGTCGATTATCCAGACGAAGCACACCCCCCCGACCACGGGCCATTCCTCCGCGACCGCGATATCCTCCACGATAATTAGGATCGTATCCACGGCCTCGGGGCGCATAACCGCCTCGCCCCAGGGATCCACGGCCCCGACCGCGATACGAGGGCGCACCAGAATCAGCGCCATTGGGATCGATTCCAAGGGTCTTGGCTTCGGCTTCAAGAGCTGCCAATTGTGCGCGCAGCTGCTTCGTTTGATCGCTGACATTCTCCTGGGGTGAGGGACCGCTCTCTCCATCTGAGGGTGTAGCACCGTTGCTGACATCGTTCCCGCCAAGCTTTTGCATCAGTCTTTCCTTCTCTTCCTGCTGTTTCTTCAAGAGTTCCTCGCGCTGCTTCTCCAGTGCCTGTTTGGCTTCCTCTGTCTCCTTGCGCTTCTGCATCTTCTCTTCGTAGGCTTTTTGCGCTGCTTCTTGCTGCCTCTCAAACTCCTCCTGGTTGAACGGCTCGACCTCACCGGCCCCTTGCCGATGATCACCATTCTTATCTGCCTTCGCCTTATGCCAGTAAACTTTGACGAATCGGTTATCGAAAATCACCTTGGGGCTAGACCATGCGCGCTTGGCAGATGCGTGGCTATCATATGTGATCAATGCAAGCTTCTTGTGAGGCTGTAGAGAGAGCTCGACGATGTCGCCATACTGAGAGAAGAACTCCCTCACCGATGCTTCATCGAGTTTGTCATCCGGGATTTGCTCAACAACAATGGTGGTGATAGAAGTATCCTCGTTAGGACCTGCCGCGGAGTACTCGGATCGACGTCCTCGTCCTCCAAATCCGCCCCTATCCCCACCACGGCCGCGGCCGCGGCCTCTGTCGCTGCCACGATGTGGAGTGTCAGTGTTACGTCTCTGGAAGTCCGTCACGATATTGGATGATTTCGGGTCATATTCTGCAATGCATCGTTAGCAACACCAGCGGCAAGTCAGTAAGGGTGTTTGTCCTACCATCCTCCTTTGGAAGACTAGGTGTGTCATGTTGATACGGACAGGCAGCGCCCAGATAGCATATGCCCTGTGTATCCCAGAAGGGACATCGTTCTGAGCTCTTTGGCGCCATTGGATCCTGTGGCTGACCAGCGCCGCCACCAGGAGCTGGCATGGGCATAGGAGGCATGCCGGGCATCTGTGGAAACCCCATACTCTGGAGGGCCATCATCGCCGCCATCGGGTCATTCTGATCAAATGAAGGGAAGGTTGGAGGCATCACAGGGAATCCACCTGCAGGAGGGGCGGCGTATTGGCCGGGAGCTGCACGGCTATCGCGCCCCATCCAATCGCCTCTTCCGCCACCCGGGCCGCGTCGCGGCGTCTTGAAGTTCCTATTATGCGGAGCCTCTTCGCGCTCTTGATCTGCCTGGAACCCTTCATGGTAGCTACGCTTGCGTCCATAGCTCGACGAGTCGGTCTGTGACTGAGGCGTGTTGCCCATAGGAGGCCCGTAAGGACCCCTAGAAGGGCCGGATGGGGGGTTAAAGGGGGATTGTTGCTGAGATCCTGATCCCGGTGCATTGATGTCATTGGAAATCTGCGGCTGGCTCAGCGGATGCGAGCTTGCGGGAGGAGCGGTTTGTTTCGGCGCAAAGGTAGCGAAAAGCTCATCGACAAATGGCACCGTATCTATATTTCAGCGACTCAGTTAGAAAACTATCCAAACAAAGTTAATCGCATTTTCACGAACGCTCTCTTAGGAAATCTTCCAATCCCTCCACAGACGCTTTCCGGATTTCTTCATCTGGAGCGTCGGCTCTGATAAGCGCGAGCACATAGTCTGCAAGTACATCGGCATCGGCATCGGATCTACCATAGTCACCAAGATTCGTGTATATTAGTTTCATGAAGCTTCAAAGAAAGGTACAGAGAAGGAACAACGGTGGAATGAGCTCCGGCGATGATAAAAAAGTCTTACATGTCTTCCAGTTTCCGTACCACCCAAGTCTTCACCTCTGCGGCTTCACTTTCTGAGAACTTCATGGTGCCACACAGCTATGTGATATTAACCCCACAATTTTTCCTGACTGTCGTCGCCTTTTGCAGTCCTGCGTAGTAGCCAAGAATAATTGAAGGCCCGAGCGAGTCCGGCTGAAGCTGAGTTACGGTGCCCGGTAATAATAACAATTCAGATAGGGCAAGTGAAGAACAGCGGGCTATGGCGCTGTATAAATCAAACAGACCAAGGTATGCTCAGGCCATGATGTAGAGGATAGAGTGAGGGGACATAGTAAGAGCTTTGCGAACAGAAGAAGCCGGGGAAACGCGAGGCGACGCGGATGACGGAAAGGATCACGTGATACTTCCTCACATTTCTGTATGACACTATGATGCAGAAGAGGTGTGGCTTTGTTACTACTAGTAGTAGTAAATATTGGCTTTGCTACATGAAGGGACAGCTAGCTACAGGGCGCTGCAATGATCCTACAGGGCTGTGATGGAGAGATTTGAACTTTGGAATTACAATAGAAATTTTTAAGTCCAACCAGTGAAATCTGAAGTGAACTATGTAAAAACCCTCGCATTCGTTAACGTAACAATAGATAATGAAAAGCCATAGCAGATGCACTCCTGGATTCTACTTCTAGTGGTCGAAAATCCACATACGACATTCAGCTGTGGCGCCTTATTTTAAATTTTTGGATGTGTGGCCCTAGCATAGACATTGTATTGTGTTCGTCGATCTCATAAACATAGGATTGCAATCAACGGGTTTACAGCTTGTCGTAGTACTGTGCAGAACAGTTAGCATCCTGGCTTCGAAATGTGGGTGGAATGAAGGACTTACGTTCTCGTATCCAGGAACCTGCTCCTTGAGACCCTTGCGCTTACGCATCTCATTAACAATCTGACCAGGCTTAGTGGTGGTGTCAAGAGGAGAACCACCAGGAAGAACCTCCCAGTGGTCGAAGACGGACTGAGGGAAGGCCTGACCACCGGTGGCCGCACGGAGGTCGGTGGGGAAACCGAAGGACTCATTGACGGGAAGGTAGGCTTTGACGGTGAACAGAGGGGTACCGGGTCTCTGCTCCTCGGAGTAAATGACACCACGACGACGGGTAAGGACACCGTAGATACTACCCATAGCCTGCTCAGGAACCTGGATTTCAACGTTGAAGATGGGCTCCATGATACTGGGGTCTGCAAGCATCTGAGCGGCGTAGAGGACACGACGAGCAGTGGGGATGATCTGACCACCACCACGGTGGATAGCATCAGCGTGAAGAGTAACATCGAGGATGTTGAAGCGGACAGCGCGCATGGGCTCTTCAGCAATAGGACCCTCACGAGTAGCCCACTGGAAACCGGAGACGAAGGAATCCTTGATTTCGTTAAGGTACTGGACAGCCTTGGTCTGGTCAACCAGCAAGTTGGCACCGGTGGTGTCGGGACCGAAGGTCCAGATCTTACGGGCATCGGTGACATCCCAGCCATATTCATCAGCCATGAGACGGGCACGAGTCTTGAAATCATCACGGGGGTTGATCTTGCCGGCCTCAATGGCAAGAGCACAGTCTTCCTCAATTGGCTCGGCAGTGACATAGAGACGGTTGTGCTTGTTGGGAGACTTGGAGAGGGCAGTCATGCTGGACTTGCCCGCGACAGACTCACGGTAAGAGACGACAGGGTCGGAAATCTTGAGGGGAACACCGGCGTGATCATTCTGGAGATCGTTCAAGCAAATCTCAAGATGCAACTCACCGGCACCAGCAACGACGTGCTCTCCAGACTCGTTAATCATGGTCAGAACACAAGGATCGGACTTGGACAGACGCTTAAGACCCTCGACAAGCTTAGGAAGATCGGCGGCGTTCTTGACCTCAACGGAACGCTGCACGACGGGAGAGATGGAGAACTTCATGACCTTGAGGTTGTGAGCGGTCTCGGAGGTGGTGAGGGTACCAGACTTCAGCAAGAACTGGTCAACACCAACCAGACCAACGATGTTACCGCAGGGAACGTCGTCAATGGCTTCAGTCTTACCGCCCATCATCAGAACAGTACGCTGGATCTTCTTGATGAACAGGTCCTCCTTCTTGCCAGGGGTGTAGTTAGGACCCTGGATACGGACCTGGAGACCAGACCTGACGATACCCGAGTAGACACGGCCGAAAGCATAGAAACGACCCTTATCGGAAGTGGGCACCATCTTGGAGACGTAGAGCATCAGGGGAGCAGGGTCCTCCTTGGTACCAGCCTTGCACTCCTTGATGGCGTTGAAGCACTCGTCATCATGAGGACCCTCGTACAGAGTCTCAGCACGGTACTTCTGGGCAGTAACGGGAGAAGGCAGGTGGATACAGATCATTTCCAACATAGCATCGGCGGCAGGCAAGAACTTGCGCATGATAGTCCTGAGGAGCTGCTTGCCCTCAAGCTCTTTCTCATCGCTAGTAAGCTTGATCTCAAGCTTCTCGACGAGAGTGGTGATTTGCTCCCTCTTGTTGTTGTTGACCGCGTCGAAGATCTTGTAGATGGGGTCCAAGCAGAATTGGACGAAAGCACGATCCAGAGGCTTGCCATCGGCATCAGTGCCCTTGTTAGTCCACTTCTTGGTCTTGGGGTTGAAGTAGCTGTCACCCCACAGACGCTCAAGCATCTTCTTACGGTCAACACCAAACTTCTTAGCGTACCTGACGGCGAACTGGCGGACAGTGAAACCCCAGCCCTGGAGACCGGATCCGAAAGCAACGGTACCCTTCTGGGCGTGAACCATGACATCACCAAGAACCTTGTCTTCGTAGGTAGCGATGGTGACATTGACGGACTCAATGATACGGCAGAAGTTCTGGTAAAGATCCTCCTTGCTGACCTGCAGCTCAAGTATAGAACGGTCAACCTTGTTGATGATCAGAACGGGCTTGATACGCTCAGCAATGGCCTGGCGAAGGACAGTCTCGGTCTGTACACAGGAACCGTCGATAGAGTCGACGACGACCAGGGCACCGTCGGTGACACGGAGAGCGGCAGTAACCTCAGCGGAGAAGTCAACGTGACCGGGAGAGTCGATCAAGTTGATCAAGAACTCGTTGCCATCGTGACCTTGGGTGATCTCCTTGAGATCCTCAGGGTCATCAAACTTGGAGTAAAGAGTGATAGCAGTCGACTTGATAGTGATACCACGCTCCTGCTCATCGGCACGGGTATCCATGAAACGGGCCTCACCAGCCTTGGAAGCGGCGATAACACCAGCACGCTGAACCAGGGAGTCAGACAGAGTGGACTTTCCGTGATCGACTAAATGCCAAAAAGGTTCCACATTAGTACAGACCCGTTGCGCAAATGTACGCTATCAAATATGGACCTACCGTGAGCAATGACGGACATGTTACGAATGTTCTTCGGTTTGTCCATCAGGGACCGAATCTATGCATTGTTAGCTTTGCTATTCTTCTCCCGCCTTTCCTCGACCTCTTGGGTCCAAGGCGACTGGATATCGCTTTATGGGGACAGCAAAACCAACCTCTTCGATTGTGAAGCTATTGACCTCATAGTTAGCAAGTCATTCAAATAATTTTAGGCGACATCCGTCATACGAGAGTCGCTCGTGGGAAGTGAGATACGTACTTAACCATGTTGGCGGTTTTTTAATCGTGAAAAGCCTTAAGAGGCGGGGTTGTATAGTAAAGTGCAAAAACAAAGAAACGACACACAGAGGATCAGGATCGAGGGCTAACTCGACCTGAGTATTATAGGACAGAAGGGCCTATGTGTGTTGCTCCTAACAAAAAGGGAGACAGTGGGCTTCACAGAGGAAGGTGAAGAGAGGGAAAGGAAGAGGACGGTGGAAGAGGGGAAAAGTGGGAGAAGAAAGCGAGAGTGGGGACTTTTGCAGTGGGAATTTTTTTTCCCTGCTAAAAAAATCTGGGATGTGCGTTTTTTCTTGGTAATCTTTTCTGCCGTTTAGTGGCTTTTCTGACTTCCACCCCTCATTTCCTTACCAAAATTTACCTCCTCTAACAGCTCGTTACAGTCACTCCCCCGTCATTAAGTGAAAGGTCAAAAGCTACCATGCAATAGTCTCCAGATGCTCATGGGTCCGATGTATTTCTCAGCAACCATCTGAGAGCTTTACATTCTTGTCCAGAGGGCTTACTTCCTTGCAAATGTTCACCCATGGTTTAAGAATTAAATGGCTCTTTCTCTTGAGTCACAACTAACAATATACTGTCTTTGTCAGCCGTATTCAATGATTATTTTGTTACTTCCCGACTCAGAGAGGTGAATAGGAAGCTCGGACAAAGCTCTGTGGCGTTCAAAGTCAGTCCTGATATCATCGTATTATGATTCATGTCTGTCCTCCAATTACGTATGGCGTACCAAGTCGTGCCCTCAGGTAATTACGCGGGACGGAAACATCCACTAAGCAAAGCAAAGAGGGAAAAAAAAAAAAAAAAGTAAATTCGATTTCAAAATCTATGGATGGTTGGGCCATGACTTGCAGAGCAGGTGATTGGCCAACAACCCGAACCTACCCCTCTGCCCTCACCGCCCACTCTTTTAGAGGGCGGAGTTAGGATGGATTTAACCGTCACCAATTGCAGAAGGACCTAAGCTGAGTTTTAGTACCAGACTCTCCGGACTCGGGAGTATGCCTCCATTAGTAGATTATAATACGGAGTTGACCGGAATATGAAACCATACCAAACCCGTATCTCATTCAACTTTCGCATTCCACCGCAGGTGAAGGAACAACACATGGGCAACATCACTCCACCTGTAGTGGCGGGGTTCTGTGGCCTATAGACCGTGGGACTAACGGCGCTATGATATCACATCTTCTTTACCAATTTGAAATTAACATTAACATTACTTTCCCACTATGTACTATGCATGTGAGTGTATGTGCATGTATGTGCATGTATGTATATCTATGTATGAATGTATGATTATGTACTGTACAAGCAGAACCTAGGTATGGATATCAAGTAGCAACCAAATCTAATCAATCAATACACGGGAGCATGCATGACGCAGGCCGTTCGTTAACTGATAGTATAAAGAACACGAGGAGGTCACGACGATCCTAGGATCTTCCCGTATGCATCCTCCACTTCTTTTGCAATTTCTAGTAATGTCACAATAATGATTTGATGAGTGACATTGGGCAGCTTATCGCGCTGAAGCCCAATCCACTCCAACGGTGGGGTGGCCTCACCCATATCGCGGAGCTGCGGCGTCTCGATTACCGGCGGCTCCAGCGCAACATACGTGTACTTCGACTGTGGGACGTTTACAACCGCTGTGATCTTTTCCTGTTGTTGATCCTTCTTGTCACCGCCACCTTCATTCAACCCGCCCGTAATGCGCACCGCGGATGGCGGCAGGGGCTTTCCGAGCCTCGAGGTCAATGCCCGGGAATGGGACTCCCACATATCTCGGATAAAACTAATGCGCGAGTAGTTCCATCCCACATCGACTTTCCCTTCGAACATGCTGCGAAAGATATAGTCGATTTGCTGGGTGCCGGGATTTTGCCAGGTTTCCATTTGCGCCACGAGCCGAGGAACCTTTAGTATTGTGCCGCCGCTGGATGCCAACACACGGTTGGCGATCTCACCGAGAAGAAGCTCCTCAACTTCCGTAGGACCAGGCCGCACAATACCGGACAGTGCGACACGTAACTGGCCAAGTGTGAGTCCCAGCGCACTGTGTATTTTACCTTCCTGTAGCGATACATCAAAGCGAGCCTGCGCATCGTGTGCATCTAGCCTAAGCACATGGTTATCGAAGAAGGAGCTTGGAAAAACACCTATATTGACAGATTTGATAGTGACTGCAACACCTGTCTGCAAAGATATTGGTGCCTTTTCCTCCTTGTCGTCTGCATCTTTGGTCACATCCTTCGCTGGTAAATCAGCTTTACCAGCGAAAACTGATGACCTTCGACGCATGTATCTTTCGACCTCACGCAATGCAGCTTCGTATGACGCTTGTTTGTCTTGTACTAGCCGTTGCCAGGCTTGATACAATGCAACAGTCTGTGATGCGGTCAAACTTGTACAGAAAACTTGCACCTGGTCGCCCTCCAAAATGCTGAAGAGCCGCTGGTGTCCGTTACCCGACGCACTGCAGACATTGTACATCAAGAAGTCGAACATTGTGATATGTGCGATAATGAAAGGCTGGTAATCAAAAGAGACCTTTGCTTGGAACAGGTTGAAGGATATCGAAGCCTGAATGAGTGGTGTCTTATTATGAAAATTGTCATCCGGCCATTGAATTGATGTCTGCACTTTGAACGTCTGGAGCTCGATCAGTCCGCTCATACGGCCTTTGCTTTCAATTCCTGTGGCCTTGAAGCCAACACAGAGGGTCTGTTCTCGGTCAGACGTCTTCTTTGACGACAACCATAGATCGTTGATGGCAAACTGGGCTTTCCCAAGGGAGGAACCTAGATCAAGCTGGATTTCCAGCTTCTCAATTGCTATTGTTGTATTCCAAGGGAATGCCGATGCCGATGCCACCTGTTGGTATCGCTGGACGATATATGCTTGTGTCTCGGCAGACTGTGGCGGGAAGGCTGGCTTCGTTTCGACATTGTCAGCTGCCGGCAGCCATATTTCCCGGAAGAGAAGAAAATCCTGAACTTGTTTGGCATTGAGAGCCACCTGCATCGGGCTTATCCTAAGAACAGCCGATATACCTTTTGAATTGCCGAGATGCTTGCTATTCATAAGAGACATGACCATCGAATTCACTTCAAAACTCGCGGTCGATTCATTGGAGTACACATGCTTCACCGAAGCTTCTAGGGAATTGAAGGCCACGAGAAGTGCTAAGAATCGCCCATAGTCATCAGATTGTACCGTATTGATCGTCACATAGACCGTATCAAAACTCGCGGTAGCTGCAACTCTAGCGATAGGTTGACAGCTCAAGCTGAACTCCTGCTTGCAGATTAGGAGGCCAACGTTCAATTTACACCTCCCTAGGATGGAGTCCTTAGCATCCATGTCGAGAGGAGCCTCCTGCATTAATTTCTGCGGCTGTAGCATCATTGCGCCAGACGGTCTTCTCTGCTTTTCTTGGCCTCCCATGACTTCTTTGACGGTATCAGTCATTTGCTTTAGTAATGGGACAAGGCTTGGATATAGGACGTTTGTAGAAGCATCGATCTTCAACTCTGCATTAAGCCGTGGATCATCTTGGCCATTGTCCTCGAACTGCACTTTCAAGGCCACCCCAGGGGCCCTGAATGTTGCAGTGGCTACCGCATCCCCTTGAATGTATTGACCGTATTTTGCCTCAGACAGTCTGCTTCCTTTTAGAGTAGCTGTCAGCAGAGCCTGCTGGTCACCAGTATGTCTCCCTTGCAGAGACACAATTGCACCAGCGAAATCCACATCTACTAGCACGGAGCGGAACCGTTTGTTACCGAAAAGTGCACGGGGTTTGGAGTTGTCATCAGATGACTTCGACACCAGCGTAGAATTAGCCTCACGGATGATTCGGCTGGAAGCCGCAATGGAGTCTCTTATCATGCTTCCGGGCAGTATAAAATCAGACGTGGCTCGTATATCAAGAGATTTTCCAGCCGCTTGAAAGGCCAGTCGAACTTCTTGGCCTGCTGAAGAATATGCCACATTGAAGACCAGCTCGGGTAATAAAGCCGAATTAAGAGAACGCTTTCGCCTATTACCTGAATATGGTACCATCTGCAGCTGCATATCTTCGATACGTAGCTTTGCAGTATTGGTTCTCTTGTTGGATAGCTCCAGGCGCCTGATAGAGAAAACCAAATCATCAGGTTTGCGCCCAGATATAGGCAGGGGAACGGTAGACATGTTCCAGCCAACCTGAATGAAGTTCAGGTCTAACGAAAACATAGCGCTGAACAGGTCCTCCGAACGGGAGTCATCATTGACCTGTATGCTCGGAACTCTCGGTACTGCATTGCCTCGTCTTCGTAATTTCTTGAAACGCCTGACCTCATGAGAAAGGTCCAAAGTTTTGATGCGCTCTTGAAGGTGGGTTGCCATATCAACTACTAGCGCAGCAGTCTCAGGGAATAGTTCGACGTCGAATCGTTTACTGCTGAAATGGAATACACGTCTGGCCCCACCGTTCTCGCGTAACATCGAGGTGCCCTGGAGCTTAGCGTCGATGGTGAAATTACAGTATGAGCGAGTGATTGTAGCCTCTTGTTTTCGTAGATCGAAGCTGATATTAGACGTGTCGACGTGGAATTCTGGATATTCCATGGGTTGCCCTTGTTCCAGACCATTGTTGAGGCGCATGCGTATCATTCCAAGGCTGATGTCCATGTCTGCTGAATACGTTTTCCCATTAATAGCAGGAGCACTGGCGTGAATCTTCGTGCCTGCCATTGTCATGCGCGCCTTATACAGTATGCTGTGATCATTGGAGGGTTCCTTTTGCCGTGGGGGTCCTTTATCAAGAGCAAGAGCATCGTTAAGGTGCAGTTGTAGAGTTTCCACATTTTGTTTGAGATCAGACATTAAGTGAGAGAACTCCGGTTTTGTTAGGGCTCCCAGAAGGCTTCGTACAGCGCTGGCCTCTAGTTGGATGAGTTCAATCGTAACATCAACCTCCATATCCATACGGACCGGCGACATGTTCGCAACAACTCGACCGTTGATAGGTGGTATTTCTAACACCGATAGAGGATGCCATCCATTGCCGCTGTTGGACAGGAAAGTGTGCAAATTCCTTTTTAAGTCGAAATCTACTTCGACTTTGGACCCCATCGTTGGTACCATAGATGTGCGTGCCACTTCGCCAGTAATAACGTATGTTAAGGACGGCAGGATACAGAAACTGAGTCGGTAATCACCTAAAAACATAGCGATATGGAATTTGTTGCAGACCGACTTCCTTGCCTCTGAAATACCCTCACTGGATTGGTGAGCTGAGGGGTTTATGTTGCTGGCAAGCCGATGAATATACCGAACTTCATCTTCTATCAGGCGGTCCGCAATGTGCGCGAGGCTCAGCGGGTCTTCTATCATATCATATCGGAGTCTCTTGCTTGAACCAGCAATTTTCCACTCATTTTCCAGCTCTCCTTCTTTTTCCTTGGAGACACGCGAACAATACAAATGCGGGTCACCAACCTTCCATGACATAATTACTTTAGAGAGATCCGATAACTCGGAAGAGCACGCTTGTGCACTTATTAGTGCACTCAGACAGTCCGGACCCCCTATGCCGTCTAGTTTCTGAACAACTGAGCTTCTCAAGCCCCGCCCGGTGAACGCAAGTTTTGCATTGATGCCATCAAGATTTATAGATCCAATATCAGCGCCAAGCACTACTTGCAGCTCGTTGGACTCCTTTGGCTCGGTACACGGACCTTGGGTTGGTGTAGTAGATTCCAAGGTGACTGTAGACATTGTCCGCAACAATCCTTCTACTAGCTCGAGAATCTCCCATCGCAGCCGAAGACTAATAGAAGAGCAGTAAGACTGCACAATCGTCAGGTTCATTGGCCTTGCCTCATGTGGGTTGATAGATAAAGCTGTCGACAGATCCTCAATCACGAAATCACTTTCCTTTGGTCCAGGATCAATAGAGAAGCGAAATAATTTCACAGTGGAAGAGAAGAATGCTGGTTCTGGTGCACTCTCCATCTTTGGTACGAAGGAACTCCATACTCTTTGCATGACGTAACTCTTCCCAACATGCGCCAGATCCCAAGCCCGCCATTCGTCAAAGCTGGAGAGAACAGTAGTTCTGGCGTCCGGCGGTAATGAAAGGTCATTGTTAAGACATCTTGATGCCAAGTCTTCCTTCTGGTGAGAGGGCAGATTATTGTATACGTTGCGAATCCGAGATATTATCTTCCAAGAATCGTGCTGTCGCAAGTGTGTAGGCGCAACTCTGAGCACATATGAGATCCGTGTAAGGAACGCGGGATCAGGTATGTTCGCAGCTGGCTGAGTAAGGAAATGAATAAGGAGACGTAGACGTTTGTCCTCCAGGGATGAACTATGCTGTAGAGAAGAGGTAACTGAGTCGAACATCGTGGTTGTACGACGAACTAAATAGGCAAGATGCTCCACTGATTTTGTGAAAGTGACTGTGTCGAAAGCTCGAGCCTGGAAATTCGATTTTATCGTAGGTTTTGTCACAAGCCAAAAGTTCATGTCACCAAAGAGACAAGTAAGTTCAGCCCTTTCTTGATATGCGTCAGCTCGAGTACCCTCGACGGATACTGAAAGACTCTCGGCGGCAGCATGAACGGTGGAGCTTTCTCTTATTCCCGCAAGAAGATCGCCTTGCTCTCTCTCAACTTTTGTCCTGATTTCTGTCTTCAAATGGGTGATCTCAACCCTATACTCATCCCGGAAACCTGATTCGTATTTGCTGGGAGCTTCGGATAAGTTTACCAGCTTCACAAGTATGATCGGGGTTCGTATTGCAACGCTTGTCGATCTTTTTGGGCTTTTCAGTGACTTTTCGTAGCCTACAATGTCGGATATAACATCTTTCTGGAGTGAATCAATGATATTAGTTGGGTGTCTAGCTTGCAGCCTTTCTATCAAGGTTGATAATATGAAAAGAAAGTCGGGAGTACAATTGCCTCGGACACCATTGGGTAGTACGATTGCGAAGTTAGTCTGGGTTGTCTTATCTTCTGCAAAAGGCGAGAACTGAGGATCGAACTTTGTCGCGAATAGGTCGTCTGGGCGGACATCATCACTGGGGCTGTGACGTGAGGGCAATTGTGAGGTATCCAGGCTGACTTTATATAATGAGAAATCAGGCATGTCCCAAGGGTTTGACGAGTTCGGAAGAATGGTGGATGGACTCTTCTGTTCTTCAGCTGAATGGTTATCCTGAGGGAGCCCTGGCGCTACCTGAAACGAGGTTTGGCGCTGCCCTTCTTCCGATGCCGAGCTTGAGGTGTAGATCGTGCTATGGCCTCCTCTTCTGCGTCCACGTCGCACACTTGACGCATCTGAGGAGACAAGGAAACCTTCAGAGCTTGCGTAGCTGCTGTCACCCGAGAAAACACTTCTCTTTGCCGATATATGTCTCATATCCAAGTGTTTAATAACAGGTTCGGGCATAGCAGGTATAGCGATAGTCGGTAGCGTTAAGTCATCATCATTAAGGTGTGTTGATTCAGGATCGACTTCCTCCCAGTCAAATAACAGCCATGGGGTTCTCTGTGTCCTTTGATCATGTAATTTGATGTGCTCTTGCTGTAATCTTCGACTTTCCACAATGTCATTCCTTCGCTGAGCCATCCTCAAGTTGATCGTTGTCTCAAAGAGCGCTAAAGGGGCCACCTCAGGTCGGGTTGGACCTTCCAGTCGACCAACGAGTTCATGATCCACTGCAGCGATAACGAGCTCGGGGACGAGAAGGGTCATCCGTTTTGAAAACCTAGCATTTGTCCAGTCGTTAAATTTCGTTGTAACCGGCCCAGAGCTCAAAACCAAAGCCGTTTTGTCTAGGAGCACAGAGACATGAATCATACTGATCTTCGCTCTAAGAAACGTAACATCGTGGAGAGCAATGGGAAACAATGGAGGCAGAGCATTCTCTTCATTATCGAAAGAGAAGTCAAAACTCTTCAATGCTGGTCCTAAACAGGATATGAACTCCGTCGAGCATTCTCCGATAACTCGACCTAGCTTGAAATCCCAGTTGCAGACATACGTTGGCTCGGCAGGAGGGAGTCCAAACAAGCGATGGCCATGAACAGAAACTCCATCGATGAAAAGCTGGGAGTCAGATATTCTAGGGGTCTTATCTGCGAGGTGGGACTCCAACCCGACTTTCAAAGGAGCAATTGAAAACTCCAAATCCATGTAGTAATTAGTAAATCGCAAGTCGATCTCCAAGGAAGCTGCAGTGAGTCTTAGACACTTCAGGCGGTCATATATATTTTCTGGGAGCAGAGCACAGGGACTATCCACAGTGACATGCACGATAACATCTAGATCATTCGACTTCCTATTAGGGTTGATTCCGTTATGGGACTCTGAAGGTTCCTTCGCATAGGCGAGATCCTGGAACTCTTCGAGAGTCTTGAAATGCATTTCTTCCCCGAAGTAATTCTCCTTGATTGTCATAAATGAACGAATCAAGAATCCAAACAAGTAAAGCTTAGGGGATAGACCCTCAATATTGAGGTATAAAGTGTCCGTCAACTCAGATGATGTGGAAAGGTAATAGCTGTAAGACCCGTCAATGGACATGGTCTCTAGCGTGGCAGCCGATTTATCTTGCAAGAAAGTGTGAAGGGTATCCCACAACGGGCTCAAATAATCTATACCAGCATCTTGAAGACAGACATTGAAGCTCACAGTATTCTGCTCTGGTTTATATCTGTTCAAAGGGATCAGAACATCAGAGGTCAATCTCTCGCCCTTGATCACCAGTAGACGGTTGTCATCCAAATCAGAGGGATTACTGATGATGTTCATGTCATTGACATTCACAAACAAACGTAGGTTTACAAAAGAAAGGCTCAGCTTGTAGATGAACGGCACGAATGTATAGTATTCTGCTGGAGGGCCGGATGCCCAATCGGCAACAAGGTCCGTCAAGAGAAAGATGTGGTCTCGTAAAAGAAACAACTCCATATCACGGCTTTCGACATCAAACTTCCACGTACGAAGATCATTCCAGGTAAGAGGGACTGAAAGATCACATTTAATAAGCTGCTGAGGACATTGCCATAGCACTGCATGATTGACGCTTGATGACATTGTTGAGTCTCGAAGGTCTAGAACAAGTTGATTGGCATAGCCAAGTTTAGACGCCACCATATCCATACAGTAATTTATGGTCGAGTCGCCAGTCACGCGGAGAGACAGCCACCCAAAAGGGCGAATCTCGGGGCCAACATGACCCTTATCACTCTCTGCAGCCCTAGACTGTCGCCTTCGCTGTTGCTTCTTCATTTTCGATGCGCCTCGTATTGCATCAGCGCGACCTTTCCACTGCCAGTCTTTGGAAGGTTCCCTTGTTGGAATACGCAGTGTTAGTTCATCGGTGGTCTCCACTCGCAGTTTAAACACAGAATTCTGCCTCAAATCGCCCGTGGTTAAAGGCTCCGCCGGTTGGGAGTTTCGGTAGGAATTGGGGAAGAAGATGTTTTGCAAGCCAACACGTTCGCGATCAGCCCACGGCCCGTAATTAATAGTGCCTCCTTCTATTTTGACGTCAATGCCCCATTCTGGGGGTGGCGCACCATTGATATCCGGGGTTCCTTCGAAGGGAGGGGACTCCTGCGGCAATTCTTGGGGCTTAACACACCCAGGAATGTCCCAATAGTATGCTATAGTCATACTAGGGCTATCCAAGACTGTAGAAAATCTGGCATATTCGACAGAGTTCCATTCTTCGTGATCATCCTGGTTTGTGTCGTCTAAGTATCGCGAAAGACCAACCCAGCGGACATCATGGCGAACATCGCCTTGGGTTCTCGGTCCCGCGTCTTCGTGCTTTTCGGAAACATGAAAGGATTCCACAGATGTCTGAAAGTATGGAATGAGGTCGCGGATACTATGCCATACTCTGCGCTTTTGGAATTGATAGTTGAAGATCGTATCCCTTTTGCGCTTTGTCCCGGGCTGGTCTTCCTGCGTGGAACTTAGTCCCCTCGCCGCAGAAAGCTGGTTCTGTTTGAAGTCTGGGTTTGGGCGCATCTGAACAACAGGGTGTATGAATTCAAAAGAGAATGATTGCCGATAAAGATCAAATGGCCCAGCATCGCATACTTCGATTAATCCAGTCGCACCGTCAAAGGTTGTTGTCAGGACGGACCTGGTATTCTCATTACCGATCACGATAGCCCCTTTGTCACACTCTAGTTTCACTGGCAGAAGTCGAAGCAGCCTCGAAAGCCCATCACCCAATTCTTGACCAGATCCTTCAACAATGTGAGAACCAATTGTTTCCCCACCAGTTCTACTACGTCCCGGAGTGTTGCGTGCCTGAGGAGATGTCGGAGGGGCGGATTCGCTGACAGATGAATTCCTAATTGAATTATCTTTCAGCTCAGCATCCAAAGAGCTGCTTCCAGGGTACTGTGGCTTAGTGAAGGTCGCTGGCTGTCCTTGGGGGTTGAAGCCTGCCAGGATACCGTCATAGGCCGGTGTCCTATTGTATATGAACCACTCGAGCCCGTAAAACTTGGCAGTAATACGACAAGGAAGTGAATCTGCGCCTTTCAATCCTCCTTGCTCCTTTATTCCACTCTCTCCGGCGCCATCATTATCCCCGTCCGCGACTGATCGCACATCATCCCTCGTTTCGTATCCATTGGGTTTCAAGTCGTATAAAGATGTCCTCCTCACCGATCGCCTCCAATAACGCCATGTTATAAAGCCCCCGTGAACAAATATAGTCTCATTCACACCGTGGTATCGGACACCCTTGAAGAAGATCCGTCCCCCAAGCAAAGAAATCTGAAGTGCATTGATATCGACGTACGCGCGATAATAATGCCATGTGTAGGCGCGAATCCCGTACGAGAGAAGGGTTGCAAAGAGGCGATTAAAGTAAAGTAAGAAGAACAGCACTCTATCTATAATCAGCGACCTGCACTGGACTGCGCGGAGTTCGATGACCTTACAGTATGCAGGAAACGACGAGTTCAAGGAAGAAGAACCTACACGGCCGTAAGCTACCTGTATACATACATTTTACTGACACTTACACATTAAAGCTTGGATCTGGTGTCAAGCCGAAGGTTAACAAACTCGTGTTAGCCATCTTGCAATTTCCCAAGATGTCTGATGGCCGCGAACATGGCGGCGCGGGACGATCAACCTTCTTTCAAGTTGAGTGTAGAAAGAGATGCCAGTGATATATTATACTGGTATGCTTATACTATGTCCCATAGAGGGACACCAACGAGCAGAAGAAAATATACAACGCAAAAGCGTCAATTCATTTCAACTAACTTTTTAGGGGACAGCGGAGGTCGCGATAACGGAGTAAATCTAAATGCGGCGAGGCGCATATGCTTACGTCCTTAGGCGGTGTCACGGGCCCGCTGTAACTGAAACCAGTAGCTCCAATGATACTAGTAATATCAGCTTGGGCGATGATCCTCCTAGTCTACACAACTTTTTCACAACGGCCTTCTTTCCGGTCATGCGAGTGCTTTCCTTGTCTATGGAGGAGCTCTAGGCGGCTTTTGACAATCTTCAGTTCATTGGACGGGGTATGATTTGTCTTTGTTCTTTTCGCTGCATTTGTTAAGGTGCGGAATGCTTTACCGGTGGACGCAAACCTAAAAGTGCACGCGGTCGAGAACCGCGAGTCTTGTTGACACTAGTCACCATGTCATCCTCAGGAGGTACAGGCTCTAGCCTAGCGAAAGCTGTGGTGATCGTTTCTGGTGTCTCGTCCCTGGTGGCTTCACTTTTGTCGCTTCTGTGAGAGCACACCCTTCCCCGCACTATTCAACACCCGATACGATATAGCTTTTGCTAACATCTATTTGTCTTATCTCAAAAGGTCGATATGGCTACAAACGTACGGGCACCAATCTACTTTGGTCATCTCAACCTTGCACTGATGTATAACGATAAGGAAAAACTATCGAAAACCCCTCCTCCAACGATATGTCGTTCGTATACTTCTGATGTCAGTTTTTGCTCAGTTGTGGAGTATCAGCGTTGAACTAAACATATCAGGGTTCCAATATATGCGGCTGCTTCCTGGACAAGCATCGTATCGCTGAAGGCGTCTCTTTGGTTGGACCCTGTTCGCGATGTTTATGAGGTATAAATAGCGAGCTAGGCAGCTATGAACATTGCTGACGAGTCACATTCAGGCCTTTACGATCTACACCTTCTTCCAGTTACTCATCAATTTTCTCGGAGGCGAGCGAGCCTTGATCATTATGACCCACGGCCGTCCTCCCATACAACATGCCTGGCCACTAAACCATTTCCTGCCAAAACTCGATATCTCCGATCCGCACACCTTCCTGGCCGTCAAGCGCGGTATCCTCCAGTATACATGGCTAAAGCCAATCCTAGCTATCGTTTCTATCGTTATGAAAGCCACGGATAGCTATCAAGAGGGCTACTTGGGGTTAACCTCTGGTTACCTCTGGACAGGGATTGTGTATAATGTTAGCGTCACGATAAGTTTGTACTCGCTGGCGATGTTTTGGGTTTGCCTTCACAACGACCTAGCGCCATTCCGCCCCGTGCCAAAGTTCCTTTGTGTCAAACTCATTATCTTTGCCTCCTACTGGCAGGGTTTCTTCTTGTCCATCTTGCAGTGGCTCGGAGCTCTATCCAACGGTGTCGCGGGGTACACTCCTGACAACCTCGCCGCTGCAATTCAGGACTCCTTGATATGCTTTGAAATGCCTATATTTGCGATTACTCATTGGTATGCATTCTCTTGGCATGATTATGCTGACCCAACCATCTCGTCCGCGCGGCTGCCAGTAGTATATGCGCTGCGGGATGCCTTTGGCATCAGAGACCTAATCGAAGACACAAAGATGACGTTGCGAGGCGAGAATTATGCGTACAGGTTATTCGACTCTGGAGACCACATTATGGCCCATGCTGAGTCCGAGTCTCGGGTCAGACGGATGATGCACGGCATGCGATACGAGCGCGGAGGGAAGGGCAAGTACTGGATTCCTACGCCGGGTGAGATCAACAGTCGCACACCGTTACTTGGTGGCACCGAATCTAGTAGACGGGGCAGTATCGTGGACCGGTTCCGCTCGCCCAGTGATGTTGAGGAGTCGACACTAGACGAGGGAGATGAGCAGCTGTTCACCAAGGCTCGAGCGCTCGAGTTTGGTGACTGGAATGTATGTAAACCAGTTCTGTATAATGAAACTTCACGCGCTAACTTTGCCCAGTATCCAGTGATAACGGCAAATCAGGCGCCACAGGATCAGCGTTTAGCTACTCCATTCAGCTATCAAAATTCACAAACTGAAGTAGTGAAGAAGTCCCGCAAGCACCGAAAAGTACGTGAGCCCAGCAGCGGAGAAACGCAACCAAAGGGCGATAGCACACCGAGCAAACCACGAAGGCAGCGTACTGAAAACCGGGCTCCTCTTCAGCGAGGCCCGAGCTCTTCTACTTCTCAAAACTCACACCGCAGTCAATTAGTTGATCTTGTAGTCGAAGATCGAGAAGCCGAAGAGAAAGAACGAGTTGAGCACGAAAGAACGACTGGCTCCGCGTTGCTAGAGCCAGAACATCGATATTTCCAGTAAGTGCTTGTTATTTGGAACCGCAGTCCTAAGGCTAATGTAACTCTAATTTCCAGGACTCCATCCGGCCACCCCTTGAGCGAACAGTCTGAGATCACTCATAATGAGGGTCCTGGTTCCCCCAGTGAACGCGTAAGGCAACCGGCCGAAAGAGACGAGGGCACGGACAATGATGACCCAAAGACACCAGGGTGGTCGTATGAAGGGCTGGAGGAGGAGAACGTTTGGGGTCAATAAAAAGAGTTATTCTCACTACATATACGCATGGTTTGGGTTGGTTTATGTTTTACTTCCAATTTTCGGTGTATAGGTTTATTTTCTTCTCTAGTTACTTTTTTTTTTTTTTTTAAAAATTTTTTTTTTTTCTGCTTCTATCCCATCTTGTTTTGTTTTCGGGAACATAGGGGACGTTTTCTTTTTGGTGCCTGGTGAGGTCATATATAAAGCACGAAACCAGATCCAAAGTAAATTTAGGGTACAGACATCAACCACTGACAATGCACTGCTCCTTCGGCAAGAGACCGGGTGAGACAGGTCAACTGCTTTGTGTGATAACATGGCACCATCCTGTCCAATGTTCGCACCAAGTGGAATTACACGTCATTTGGGGATTTAATAGCTGTGACTGGCGAAACGTGTTTCGACAGATGCACCTTCAATGCAAAAGCTCGATGGGGCAAATGGCAGTGCGTCCTTAGGCGCCCACTCTGGGTGCCTCAGGGAAGCCAATAGTTTAGCGGCGTGATAACCAACAAATCACATGCAGGTCAGCACGCCGCAGATCGACCGCTTCACACACGTTGTCGAGGAGGGGATCCAATCAAAGCAACGTGACGAGTCAGGAGACAATCCGTTTGGTCTGGTACCTCTTTGTTCTCGTTTCTTTTGGTCTTATCAACCCAACTCATCATACTTTGACCGTCGCCCACAATGCATAAGCACAAAGGGACAGACCGAATCCGATTCGCTTCTGGCCCATATTCTTACCACCGCGGGGTTGGTCACAAGGGTTTCAGTGCTGCTTTATGCCAGCCACCTATGAGCTGATTGTTGTCCACCCGTTTGGGGTCCCTTTTTACTTGGGGCTTTTTGCCCGGTGTGCCCTGCCTTTCCCTCCTGCATCTGATTCTTCCCCTTCTCTTTTTTTCCGTACGGTTGGGACCCCACTGGATGATGGACCAACGACTTGGAAGCGCTGGCAGCCATGAAGCGGGCAATTGAGCAGGCAGGGTCGGTATGCGCTGGCTGGATCTCGTCCTGCTTGTTCGTCTGCCCGGGCTCTGGGGGCGATGACGAAAGCTTCCACCACCAACAGTCTCTGAAGCGAAAGAGTATGTATACCTGCTTAACATATCGTCTCCCGCAAAGCTAAAGGAAGTTGCTGAGCCTTCTCATATCTTAGCGGTCGAGCGAGAGTTGAAAGTATGTCATACGCAGCCTCATCTCGTTCCCCCGATGAAGCTCGCCGTCGACAGTGCTCTCCCCAGGCCAAGTCCACCAGCCTGGGCATCGTCTACTCCATCACTGGAGCTGAATAGTAGGCTGCCATCGCAAAGGTCCAAACGAGCGTCTTTTACTTCTAAGAGAAAGTCAACTGCTCCTTTACGAATTAGTGGGCCCTCTGAATTCAGAACAGTCTCTAGTTTCGCAACTTCTCCTAGGGGATTCCATCCTGACAGTTTTATTCTCCCTTCTCCTGGACAGTTTCGACCCCTTGAGCTGAGCTTCGAAGCCTCCGGCAATGGACTACCAGATCTTCCTGAGTTTGATACATTTCAAGTAGAAGAAGAATGCCCAGTACTTACACGGCCTCCGCGCACTCTGAGAACCTCCGCTGATATCTCCCGTATATCCCGCGCCAAATCCCACCGACTTTCTTCTTTTCAATTAGTGCGGAAACCTGTCGGCTCTGGATCCCGGCGATCCTCTCTAGCTACTATGGAACAGCTCATGGATAAAAGAGTTCCTTTCAGTAACCCCTTGGTCCCTCACTTTTCTGCTCATTCACAAGCAGATAATGATCTGACTGCAAGTCAGCATCACTCTGGTTACACTAGTCTGGACTCAGTCAATGGTTGCGGATTGGTAGTGTCGAAGCCGGAGCCTCCCAAAGAGCCACAAGCAAGCAGAGTCACTATACCCCCTAGAACTCCTACCAACGCCAGCACCAACCTGCAGGACAGGCCATTACCCCCTATCCCAGTGGAGGATTCTCCTTCATCAAGCACCACCCAACGACCCCCAACAACACCGACGGACACCCGACCACCCACCACTCCTTCCGAGAATCGTAACCCTAACTCAGCAACAACAACACCCACCCGATCTGGCCGCGTCACCCAATGGCTCTTCCAGTCAAGCAACAAGGTCTCCTCCTTCTCTTCCTCCGTATCCCCTTGGAAGTCCACCTTCAACGACAAAAACCCCTTCCGCATCCGCTCTCGTACCCTCAGTGGTTCTACTATCACCTCAAGTCTGACCAGCCTAACAGGGGGCTTCAAGACTACCCCATCTTTATCCAGCAATACTACAGCAGTCACCCCAGCTCGTCCACACCACATTGATCCCCGTCTGGAAAAGGAGTTGGACGTGCCTATGTCTTTTTCTCGTCCCTATATACCTAAACAAGTTGATGAGCCCACCATCTACCCAACTATCTTTGAAGGTCAACAACAGCATCAGCATCCGCAGAACGGATATGATGAATTCGATCACAATTACTACACGACGTATCGTCGGTCCGCGGTCGGTTTAGCTTTCTAGGGGGATTGAGGCGAGAGACCTATTTGTGTATATAGCTTTCACTTTTACGCCGTCTTGACTAATCCTTTTCTGGTAATAGTTCGTCTGCTTATTATTATATACCTTATTGTTTTTGATATTTGACTATGGATCACTCGTCTCTTTCCGTTTCAATTTATTTCTCTACCTATTCAATCTTGGCCAGTAGAACAGACGACAAAACATTTTTCGCATGGATGTTACAAAAGAACACTTCGTAGTCTGAAGGATTCATCAATTGCACCAAAAGAAGCCGCGAAGTTGGTCTATCCGAAACAGTCTGCTTCCTAAATGTGACTACGTATCGCCATGATTCATTTGCCTCCCTTGGCAACAGTAAGCCATATGTTATAATCAGCCTAGGGCCCTCGAGTACTACCTGCGCAGCATTTCTATTACAATATCGATTACCACATAGTAACCCGCATAGAGAAGGACAACAAAGGCGCATCGGCCCGAGGATTTTCCTCCCAGCCGGCCAAGGCGGTCAGGTGATTTATGCCGAAATATCTGCTTTTCTAGCGATATCGCTGACTCTCCCATCCTCCTAGCACGACAGCTCCATATCACTTCCTTCACCTGCAATTGCTCGCTTTTTCTTAAAACCTCCCCCTTCACAATGTTCCAGCGCACCATCCTCAGACAGGCTCAAGCCGCCCGCTCTCTCCTTTCCGTTCGTTCGACGTCCTCAGCACCATCGGCGCTCCGCCGCACGTCACAATTCCAGCCGCAATCCCTCCGTCCACTTGCTCCTTTGCCTGGCTTGCGCAACTATTCCACAGAGAACAAGGCCGAAGAGGGCAAGCAGGAGAAGAATGAAAATGCTGAATCGGAGTCCCAGAACCCCGAGGATGCCGTTCGTAAGGAGCTTGAAAAGAAGGAGAAGGAGGTTGTTGATTTGAAGGTAAGCTATCAGTGATGCTCCTCATGTCTTGATTATTCCGAACTATTTTAGTTTATATACAAACCATTCTTCACATACCTAACCTGCCACGCAACAGGACAAGTATGTCCGCTCAGTCGCAGACTTCCTCAACCTCCAGGAGCGCACCAAGCGTGATATGGACAACGCGCGCAACTTTGCTATCCAGCGCTTTGCCGTTGATCTTCTCGAGAGCATTGACAACTTCGACCGTGCCCTCCTGGCTGTGCCCGAGGCCAAGCTCAACTCCAACGAGCCTGAACACAAGGACATTAAGGATCTCGTCTCCGGCCTGAAGATGACTCAGAACATTTTGATGAACGCCCTCAAGAAGCACGGTCTGGAGAGGTTCGACCCAAGCGAGCCTGCTGAAGACGGCAAGACCCAGAAGTTCGACCCCAACATGCACGAGGCTACATTCATGGCCAAGGCTGAAGGCAAGGAGAACGGTGATATCATGTACACTCAGAGCAAGGGCTTCAGGCTGAACGGACGTGTCTTGAGAGTAAGCACAACCCCCGCCCTGTCATAGTAACCTCCATTGGTTCGCGATATTAACGAGACACCTTCCCAGGCTGCCAAGGTCGGCGTTGTCAAGAACGACTAAATCAATCATCCATACAAGCATGTTGACCTCAATCTCCCCTAAACGCAACTTTACCATCTCTCTTATTCTACTTGTATAATATACCAAATACCTTTCATGGCGAGGAATAAACAATTGCGGTAATACCAACCGTGATACCACGTCTTTTCTCTATGAATGCATGTGTATGATACACCCGCTATTTGTTTGCATACGATTGGAAGGCTTACGATCTGCCCTCTTTTCGTGTTTCTTTTTTTTTTTCTTTTTTTGTCCGTGTTCATGTCTGGCGTTTGAAACTCACCTCTCACCTCTCACTATATTCACATTATACCTGTATAATACATGCAATGATCTGGTCTTGTCATTCTACAAAAAAAGGGTGGTCTGATTGGCAATTTTTTTTTTTTTTGATATGAGCTACTTGCACGGCATTGGATCCTGGGTTTTCCTTTCCTTTCCTTTCCTTGCTTGTTTGTTGGGCTGGGTCGTTTCGGTAACGGGTCATGACGATCTACATTAATAGATGATTGACTGGATCGGTCATTACTATCATTCTGTCTATCTTTCTTTTCCTTCGTCCTTGGGTAAATTTAGACGGCGTTGTAGACTTCGGTATGAACTATGCGCAAGAGTACTAGGTATATCCCCGTTTCCTCGGCGGCGGCGATAGAAAGCACAGCAGTTGTCTCAATTAACTATAGTTCAAGTCTTTTTGCTCTAGATCAATAATATCGTGGATGATCTTTTATGTTCTTCCTGCAGACATAATACATATATACTTGATTCTTGAAACACTCTTACAGCTATACCCAAGGGCGTTCTCATAAAAAATGAGGTGATGCTTTTTGATTCAATTCTGATAAGTACAGTGCTAAACTGATCTTATATCTACCTGTTCACGCAGTCTATCAAAGGGCACGTACCAATATATTATGTATATCCAAGCCACAAGAGTCCGACCAGCTAAACTGCTCGATCCAAATCATTTTAGCCTTCACAAGAATATCATACTCAACACCCCTACATTCCATTACTTAATCCAAGTAGGCAATAAGCTAACATCAAACTTGAAGTCGAGATAGACATTTTATTTTCGAGATACTGTACAGATAAAGACACACTGGGGACCAATCATAAAATAGCCGTGGGATATTATACAAGGATCCATACCACATGACACACATTCCGATTAAATCGATTACCTCAACTGAACGCCCAGCAAGCCAACGAGCTTCTCCCTCACCTGATCATGGAGATCATTAGTCTCTTCGTTCGTCAACGTGCGCTCCAGACTGCGGTAATTGATCCGGTAGCACATGCTCTTCTTGCCCGTCTTCGGGTGCGTAAATTCATCAATAAGGCGGACGTCTTCGACCAGATCGCCTCCAACGCCACGGACGATCTCCATGATATCGTTTTCGTGGACTGGCACCGCGCCGCCGGCAGCGCTACCGCCGCTAGCGGCCGCAGAAGGAAGCCAGAAGGCGACATCCTTGTAACAGGCCGGGTGTTTGGAGAAGGGCTCGAAGCGGGAGATATGGCCCGCCTTGAACTGGGAGAGGAAGCGCTCATCGCGGGACCAGAAGAGTCGGATGTCTGGGATGTTGAAGAGGAGCATGGCGATGCGCTCGAGGCCAAGACCAAAGGCCCATCCGATGCGATTGGGCACGTCGGAGTTGATTAGCAGCTCTTGCTTGATGACACCGCAGCCTAGGATCTCGAGCCAGTCGCCTTGCCAGAAGACTTCGAGTTCCCAGGACGGACTGGTGAAGGGGAAATAAGCTTCCACCCAGCGGACCTTTAGTGGTTCCTGTTCGCTGGAGTCGTTGCCGTTGGCGGCGGCGGCGGCTTTGCTAGCTTCGGTGAAGATCTTGATCACCATTCGCTCGAGAGAGCGTTTGAGGTGCGCCGCGATAGCCTCGACCTCCTCCGCGCTGTGGTGCTCTGCCTGGAGTGGGTTGCGCTCTGCATGGATGGTGGGGTTCGGGTCTTCGACGGCGACGTCGTGAGTCGGAATGCGGTTGAGATCATCCGTGATCCTGGCGGCCGTTCCCTTCGCAGCCTTCAATGGCTCAATGTCGGGCCGTTTCCACAACATGGCACCCTCCATTTGATGGAAAACGGGGTAGTGGCTGCGATCAATAGCATCTCGGCGATAGACGTCCGCGACAACGGTGTACCCAACCTCTTCGGGACGTGATTTCTCATTTCGGTTGATCTGTTGGAAGTATGCTTGCTGGTGCGCGCTGGTATGTGTTCTCAACACGGTCTTCTCATTGACATAGTAGGTATCCGTGCGGCTACGACCGGGATGATCCAGCGGGAAACCGAGAACATCAAAATTTTGCGCGGTCGTAACAACGGGACTCTTCTCGTGGTAGTTTCCGTACACGGGACCCGGAAACTGACTTTCGATTAGCTTCCGGGTGATGGCGAGGGGGTGGTTTTCGTCGAGGTAGAGTCGTCTTCCGACATGGGAGAGGATCGTATCGGGAGTGTTGGTCCATTGGTCTGTGGGGTAAGATTTATCTTCAATTGTTAAAGATGGCTTCTTGATGGAGACCCGAGGACCCGGCTTCTGATTCGGGTTCGTAGATTCTTGGGTACTCAGAGCTGGTGTTGAGCTCCAGGTTCTGCGGAGAGGGTCCGAGATGTGCGAGACATGCGAGAGCGGAATGCGCACGTTCCTGCCGATTGCCCATCTGCTGCTGGTGGCGCGCAGCGCCCTGCCTGTGGCCAAGAGGCGCATGTCGATACAAAATTTACCCCGAATGGAGCGGTGTAACTAATTCCCAGGGTGGAAGCAGGTGAAGTCGGATGACTTACTCCGATGCGGAATCAATACAAAACATTCCGGGTCGGGGAAATTAGTCGCCGACGGGATTGTACAATACTATATAAGCAGTCCATGCACGACTGGGCGTGTCAATACACTTCAAGATGTGCCTACTCGTATTTGGAATGGTTACGCCTATTGGGGGCGAGACAGAAAAAGGAGAGCTGGCTAAATTGGGAATTAATGACAAACCCATACACCACGAAATGCCTTCCAGTCATCCACTAACCCGAGAACCAGAATATAAACACCCAATAAACCATCCTCAGTTAAGGTTCCAAAAGAAGTCACAGAAAGTACAGAAATGGTCAAGCAACGCGTCTATCGCTTTTGCCTCGCTTTCGCCAGTCAATGCAGAAGAGGAAATGAGAGAAGCGATGACCTAGTACCGCAGTTGTAGACGCCAGGCACCAAAGACCCAACAGTGGAGACGCTCAAGCAGACCAGACCAGACCGAGCATAAGTAGTAACCTGTGACGCCAATCCCAAATGAGCGTAGAGACGGACTAACGCCATGAAATACAATGTGAAATATGTGAGAGAAGGAAAGCCAGGCTAATGCGGATAGTCGTAACGGAAATGCTGCGACTATATAAGATCTCAGCTTCGTTGTCAGATCCCTTCGATGGTATCGGACCCTGAGTTATCTGATCCGTCGGCAAGCATAGAGTGGGTCGGTAGCTTTCGTCCTGATCCATACACCATCTCCATTAACTTGGCTTTCTGCTTCTCCCGGACAGATCGAAGGTAATCATAGCTGCCCTCTAATCCACGAATCTGGCCTTCAATTACAGCCTCAACCGGCCCTAGCATCCGACCATTACTCCGACCACCACTTGAATCAATAGCACCAGCGAAGCTCACGGAATCGTTGCGTCGAACGAGTGGACTGACAAGCTTTCGTCGTAGAGTTTCCAGGTTGACCTTAAGAGTAAGCAGCCGGCCGCGGTGGTCCATGAGGAGATGCTTGTTAGCGACCGTCCGGCTACGGACATTAGCCAGTAGCCGCTTGTTCTTCTCATACTTCCGCACAACGGCTGCGTCGGGCCCAAGAACACGGGTCCAAAGAGAGCTGAGCATTTCACCTTCAGCCCGCTCCTGGGCATCTGACTCACGCACAACCGTACGTTGAATATTGAGAAACTGGCGATCAATAGATTCAAATAGCGCGAAGAGCGCTGTTGAGTGTGTCAGCTCACTGTTAATAGACTCTTCAAGTACCGATAGGAACTCAGTGAAGGTCCGTGTGAGGGTAGAGCGTGTACGCTGAGCCGATGTCTGACCGAACAACGCAGTTACAACGTGGCCAAAGGTGGTCGGAGTATTTAGCTCGCCACCAACACCATCCCCATCCGGGACGGTGACACGTTCTAGCGTGCCGAGTCGCGCCAAAAGATCGTGCAAATTGTCAAGCATGATAGAAGGTAGCGTGCTGGGCGGTTGAGACGATAATGTCTCCAGCTCCCGTTTGGCCCAATCCATGACGAGCAAGATTGAGTCGACGTCCGAGTCCACATTGGCGAAAAAGCGCGTCAACTCCAAGGACAGCGACTTCAGGGACTCGGACAACTCATCCAGCTGGCGCACTATAATCGGCGCGCTGGTCATGTTGGTACCGCGAACAGACTCACTCAGATCCCAGACAGCAACACCGGTCTCCTGCAACGTCCCTATCTGTTGTACGCCATTCTCTGAATAGTATATCAGAGGCTCAAAAGACCGCGCAAAGCCCGACAGTTTCACCAGGTCTGGGATTGCTTGCGGTACACTGGGTAAGAACAAGGCGCGCATGAATGCTATGGATAGTAGGGCTACCAGAATGGAAATGGTGGTGTTGGATTTGGAGCTAGTGACCTTATCGAATTTGGATCGCAAGTAACTAAAAAATGCGACAAAGGGTTCGCGCTGCTGAACTTCTGCGCGCACAGCGAACCGGATATCTTGAGAAAGGCCCACTCGTTAGTATCCCGCGCCAGCATGCTGGACAGGGTTCAAACCGAGATAAAGCCTACAATTGCTTAGATTATTCTCCGAGCCAAACTCCAGTCCTTCCGGGGCGGGGCTGGTCTCCGGTGCTCGGCGTGGACTGGGTGACCGAGCCTTGTGGGGTGAGTCTGGGTCTATCGGCAGCGGAACATTGGCAGCGATCGTAAGGTCCCCTGTATCAGTAGAATTACTCCTTTTACCGGTCATGGGGTCCTCGAGAGCGTCTTCGTACTGCGGGCTAGGTTCTCGCGATTGCGACGGACTTAGCCCCACAGTGGGCTTTAGTCCTAATCGATCTTGATCGACCTTGCGCAAATAGGGTTGATGGCGGTACCACCCACTGCCTTGGACGTAGTCATACCTCCGGAACCCTGGGGGTGACCAGCGCTCCCCATTGGGAGTCATGTCATCTTCTTCCACGTCGGATTCCTCTGACCGAAATCCTGAATGTTGTGACGGTAGACCAAACACCGGAGAACGGTGAGCATTACTTGGGTTCTCAAAGTCCTCGAGCGACGCATCCAATGAGGGATGCTCGTCAAAGACGTTATCCAGCTCATCCAACATGGTGGACGGCGTTGCGCACAACCTATACGACGTTATTAAAGCCACTTCAATCGTTGCGACGCTGAAGCGACGACTTTGAGTGGACGAGACAGTTCCTAGATTGTCGCGGTAAGGTGATAGCTTGTGGAGGGGTTAGTCGCAAGCGCACTAAGACGAGGTGGGATCGGTCTTATGCGCTGTCGCGATAAGAGGCGGGGAGAAGGTAAACAGGTGGTAGGTAGGAAAAGACAAGAAACGAAGAGTAGTCTGCAGGTCAGAACGAAGGTACAGGAATGGGCAGACGCAAGACATGGGAATGCAAAAGGGAGCAGATGCCAGCGGACGAGGCCTTGATGCCTGAGGACGGAGCGACCGACTAACTGGGTTGCGACAAGTCACGCTCGCTTTCCCGGGGTAGGTAGTAGATACGGAGTACTTGCAGCAGTTACAGAGGCGCTTGCATTAGAAACGTTGTGGCACAGTGATCAGCAGTCCGCTGTAAATGCCGTTAGTTCGACGACTTGGAATCAGCCAACAACAATATATCATTAAGTGTTCTGCGAGTATTCATTCACGTTTTCAAAGGAATGCGGTTCGTGTTCCTTTCTATTTCGTGTCCAGGTACCAAAGGAGGATGAACCAGCGATACCCCCCCTCGCATCGCTCTTTGGGGTTTGAGTTGTTTTATCGGGAGAGCGAGAGAGGGGCGCAGGTGGTGGCTGGGCCAATGGCGGTGGGCAGTCCAAGGGGTCATGTGCCAACGGGTTCCAGACCCGTACTGTTCCGTACAGGTCCATCGTAGTTACTGTCCTGTCCTTGGGGATAGGTACCCTCTGGTAGGTTTGCTCTAGACTAGTGGTAAGATATCGGCGTGGTTAGTCACTGAAACACTGGTTGCGATGTTCCCTCGAGAAATCAAGTCCAATCCGCCGGTCCAATAGCATCCACGGCCGGTAGGGATCGACCGCCAGTTTGCCGTAACTCCCACTGCTGGTCCAAGACGATAGGACAGAACTCATCCGAGTGGACCATGATAGCTCCTAGATAGAAATCATCTTCACACCGTAAGAACCTCGAAGAGGGGCTCCTCGTTCGAGTCGGGTCAAGGCAACGGCCGGTAAGTTGAGCGTTGAACATCTCGGGAATAAAGCCCAACCCAAAGTGCCCGAATCGGGATTTCCATACATCCACGTGACAACCCAATGACGCACGTGGTTGAATCACAGGAACTCAACGGGTATCTGCGGTTAGTTCAAACAAGAGCGAGGGAGTGAAGACTGTCGTCATGAGAGGAGATATCTTTATTCATTACAGCCTTACGGCCTGAAACTTAACCATGGTACACAAAACTGAAAAACATGACCATCGAGAGGGAAATGCGATAAGGTTATAGGCCCAACATAGACAAATCGTGAAGGAAACACGTCTCTATGAAACCCGCAAATCCTGAGCACAAAGGAAAATCACGTCTATTGCGAGTAAACAAGGTATTGAGTAATATTACATGCCCTGTCCGTCAATATGCCGAGGATCTGGGAACGTATCAGATCCGATGCGACAAGCCGCTTGAACCGGGTGGAAGAAAGAATTTTATTCACGTAAAATGGATAATTTAAGCACAGCTCTCCTTGAGGTAACTGGCGGAGCATGAACGGTTAGCACAAGAGCTCTTGGAACAGAAAGCCATGGCGAGTAAACATACGTGATGAGGTCGTTCCTCTCCTTGCCCTTCTTGAGACCACCGAAGGCCATCTTGGTACCGGGGATGAACTTCTTGGGGTTCTCGAGGTATTTGAACTAGGTCAAGTACGTCAGCCTGCAATCTAAGATAGCTCGCAAGTGTGGAGCATAGTGCATACCAGAGTGTTCTCATCCCAAGTGACACCGGCCTGCTTGTTGGCATCGGTGTAGGCGTAGCCCTCAACGGAACCGGTCTGGCGGCCGAAGAGACCGTGGAGCTTGGGGCCGACCTTGTTGGCACCGTCCGCCTCGACAGTGTGGCACTGAGCGCAGCGAGTCTATAGATCATGTTAGATACTGCGCAGCGATTCTGCTTATGTTTCGATGTTAACTTACCTGGAAGAGCTTAGCACCCTTGGCAGAGTCACCTGGAGGAATATGGATGTTAGCCGCCTGCTTCGCTTTCTCCGCGGCCTCAAGTTCGACCTCGCGCATGTCAATGGTAATAAGACAGAAAGTGTCAAAGCTGGTCATGTTGCTCTGGATGATTGGGTATTGTGGACTTAAAGATAGGTGGTGCTTCAATCAATGGGTGCGAAGACAAATGTCGCAGACTGTTCACTGCCTCGAGAAAATGGAACACAGAGCTGCTGGGGAGATTGTGCTACTCGAACAGCAGTAGCCATCATTCAATTCATCGCAAGAAGCAATTCGTGTTTGTTTAGACACCAGCAGTGAATGACGGGATGGGACACGCTCAACAAACAACGGGGAGACAACCAGCCAGGGAGTGAGGGAGGTAGCTTACCAGGAGCGAAACTAGCGTCCTTGCCCATTGTGAATGTGTGTAGTAAAAGTCTAAAAAGACTGAAAAGGTGTTGAAAGGATAGTGTACAAAAAGAGGGTATCCCAAAAGCGAATTGAGGAGATCAATTGAAGGAAGGGAAAAAAAAAAAAACCGGGCAGGAAGAAAAACTTGCGATCGCAGCAATTTGTACAAAGCGCCGTCTTCGCCCCCGATGCCTCCCGTGATTCGAGCCTCGGCCAATCAGCGACCGGATGATTCAGCACTCAACGGGCTCTCTCGGGACAAGGGAACCAACCGGTGTCTTTTTTCAGCACCTATTTTTGTTTCCTTGGTTCCAATTTTATGGGGAGGAGACGTCCTATACCGCTACAAAGGATGTAACAACGTTACGTACACTTACGTTGCCCGGGAATAGAAAGCTGTCTGGTACGGTAATCAACTCCTTATCACATTCTCATTCTCATTTTACAGGACTATTGATATGAGCGTCAGTCATGGTCATTTCGCAAAAGCCGGGTTTACATAGGTATGATCTCATATCTCGACGGTGTTTGACCCAACAAAAGATTACGGGGAGAACTGGGCCGGAGTGGAAATGGATGGACCCGGCTTTGGAAATGCCTGCTTTGCTATTTGTTCCCCAACGGGCAGAATTCTCGTGACTGGTCTGTGTGTTCGGCCGCCGCCTTTGGCCCGAATTGAGGCCAGAGCCTGAGGCAGTTATTCTTAACGGACCAGAATATTCAATGAATAGAACTTGTCCAGACGGGGAGCTCACGATACCCTCTTCCTGGACGGTCGCCTGGTATGCATTAATCCCTTGGCCCAGCATCGTAGTTATCCATCCAGAACAACAGCACAAGCAGAGTAGCCCAAAGACTACACTACTATTCGATGCTTTGAGGAAACTTATTACAGACATCTAATTCGTTTGGACCCTTCTCTCCGTCACCCTCAACTAAGCTTCTTGCACGAAGTAGTATAGGACCCTTCCAGGTGTATCAATAGTTCCACACCTCTTCCTGTTTTGACCTTTCTTCCCCTAGGAGTGGTAATCTTCTGAGCTGATGGACCCTCGCATCAAGCTCCCTGGTTTTAGTTCTACATATAAGATGGACTTCCGTCGCCTCACTTGACAGCTGCAATACAGCATTGGGCTTCGAAGAACGAGGAGAACATCCGCTTTGACCCCACACATACGCCATCTTGTCTATTGTACATGGAATTTTCAGCTACCGACTGTAACGTAACGCATCCGAGTGCAACTGGGTAGGAAAAGCAAGCTTACTTGAATCTAGTGTTGTTTCCCGTCGAGCTTATAGACATACCAGATAACTGCTTGGAACATGGCAGATAGTATGAACAAATAACCGTTACTCACTTCAGTTAGATGTTCTAGAACTATGTACCTCTGGGTGTATTGCCGATCAACGTTAAATGATATAGAAACTATTGAAACAGGCCCGGGCTGTAATTACAGTTAGCCTGACATGTTCCGCCGAACTACTGATCGCCGCGCATGACATTGAGAGCCCTAGCCGAGGAACCTGACAAGGTGCTTCTCCGGGACATATAATGAGATGTTTGGAGAGAACAGCATATGCTGGCTTACTTCATCATGGTGAGTGAATGAAGTATCGAAAACCTTGGAAGGGGTCTGCCTATTAACTTGGGAGATGTCTTGAGTTGTGTCAGACCTTCTCGCTCCATATTAGGAGCGGTTTATGGTCAATTCCTTGCAACCCTTGTTTATGCATTTGTAGGACTGTCGGACAATGACATCGACTGGGTTCGAAATAGTGGACCATTTTAAGTTATGAAGTTTTAAATGTGTAACATAAGTAAGTGGTTCTCGAGTGGACAATGAGTGTCGAGAATGAAGCCATGCTTGTTCGGAGATATGCGGTCGAGTATTTAGGTATCACAGCACCCCAGCTTTGCAGTACCTCTGTAGCTATGGGAGCAGTATGTATTTCAATCAGGCTTCTAGAAGATCAATATCAAAAGAGAGGGACAAATGTCCAAAGTTCAAGTTCCATCAAACAAACCCAACGTCCATATAGTCAAGGTCACGTGATAACCACATCAGCATCGACCAGTGGGAAAAAAAAGTTCCAACTCCGCAAAGCCATCAACTCCACCTCCAACATCCTTTCCCTAACAATGGCTTCGGTCACAATTCCACAATTCCTCCTACCACGGGGAATCCCGTCTACACGGGCCTTTCAATCCCTCACACGCGCAAACATAACCCACCATCGCATTAGGACCACGACCCAACGCTGCGCATCAGACAACAGCAAGCCGCGAGTCCTAGAACAGCCAGACAAATTCCGGCCGCCATCGCACCCCGCGCGCAGGGTCGTGCAGACACGCAATGGAAGAGTCATCGGCCGAGAGCCGATTAACTACGGTCCTAAGCTCACGGAAAAAGAGAGGGAGGAGCAGAAGCGCAAGCAGTATCCGAATATGTTCCCGCCCGAGGGCACCGTTATGCATAAGTTTTTGACGAACCGGTGGATTCATATCTGGATTGCTATGGTGAGTTCTTTTTTGGATTATGTGGCAGTGATGGTTCAATATTTGTCTTGATGCTAATTAAATGTGGTTGCTTAGAGCGTACTTACAACTTTGGCTACATTTACCTTTACTACCAACTTTAAGCGGTCGTCACCGTTTGCGCACTTGCTTCCGTCTTGGTCGGATCTTCTTTGGCACCCCATTGATACCATTTCTCAGGCGTTGGCTGTTTTCCGCATGCATGTGCAGCATACCTCCGTGCAGACGAGGGAGAAGCGGCATCAGCGGATCGAGGATGCGGAGAAGAGACGGCAGTACCGGATTGCCCATGGGTTGGAGGAGCCGACTGAGGAGCAGGGCAAGGCTGAGACTGAGGTGATCGATGATCAGTCTCCGATAGCTGCTGATGCGGAGACGAAACAAGGAAGTGGAGAATATGTTGATTGGGAGGGAAAGAAGAGGCCTGTCAAGAAATGGTTGGGCATCTGGTAGAGATACCTCTTTCTGAGCCGGTATTGGGGTTGTGGATGGGAGGTTGGGTAATTGAGAGACTGGGGTGTATAAACAATGCTGAAGAGCATACTATGTAGATTAGCTTTGCATATCTTTTGGATTTTGTCTTAGCATTGTATTATTCATTATGTACATGACATCTGTCGTTTGATGTGATGATCCATCTTTCTCAGCAGGCTGCTGATTCAGCACTGTAAAAAAATGCCTTCGGTCCTGTTACCAGGGCATTTCCGCAAAGCGCACAGAAGACCTTCTGCTCCTACATTGTAGCGAATCAGTAGCGATGCGCATACTTCGGCCGAGCATTTCTATCTCCGCCGGCAACGGCTACATGGTAGGAGACAAATAGAGGGCGCACGTAGGGCACGATATCATCCCTATTCGGGACAATGAAATGTCGCATCAATCCATTCACCCAACTTGAACACCCTCTAGACCCTCGAGAACCTCCTCACCAACACCACCCTTCTCGAGCACGAGTTTAACGACGCGAGCAACCGTGCTTCTCTTCACACCTCCACGACGGGGCCTCCAAACACCCGGAACCTCTTCTTCGCCTGTGGATGGGTTCAAAATGGCTGCTTCTTCGGCAGCAGCCGTGGAACCTAAGGTAGTCACATTTTCCGAGTTAGGCACACCAGGTTGTGTTAACCTGGAAGGAGGATCGATCGTGCGGATGGAAACGAGCTTCAGGCTATCAGAGTCGCTATCCCGAGTGATAGAAACGGCCAAAACCGTATCAGCAACAGCAATCTCCTCTCTATCAGGATCGAAAATAATGTTTTCGCCTACAGAGACAACGAGCAATGTTACTGGGGGGCGAACTTGTTGGGAAGAAGTAGGGGATGTTGTCGAAGTAGAGCGTGGATATAGATATTCTGCAGCATCCCAATCATCGTCAAAAAACGGATCTTCCTCGCCTTGTGACTTCAACTTCGGAAGCTTCGTCGACAGTAGCGCCAGATGAGTCGTTAAGGATAGTAGTGGAAGTGGGTATGATTGGGGTTGGGAGAGAAGAAGAACCTAAATCAACAGCATTAGAGTCGACCATCCACATGAAATTGAACAAACACCCTACATCAATATACAATCGCCAGTGCCACCGTTTGTTGATCACCAGCCTTCCCTTGAGCCCACCGGCCATCTCGCCATTCCCAGAGCCCTCACTTGATACAGACTCAACCAAAGGCTCTCGCATCATCTCGGACAAGAAAACTGGCAAAGCATCGTCATCCCGGAACCCTGGGATCTCGATCGACATCTGCACCCATGATCCATGTCCAGAACCCGACCCTTGGTTTCCCACGTTGTCATTATTCCCTGCATATTCTTCCTGTGTCTGTTGCGGCAGTTTGAGCGCATCTGCCGAGATCACTGTCTTTTCTACTTCCGCCTTCACTCCGACGATTGCTTGAGTGCCGTCCGCAAAACCGACACGCGCGCTACCGTTAGTTCCAGGAAGAATATCAGTCTCTGCTGTCAAGGGCCGAAACTGTGCCGCCGAGCGTCCATCCGGTCGAATTGGGCTACCTGGAAGAGCAAGAGATGTGTGGAGATAAGAAAGCTCTGCAGGCGAGATATGTGGGGTTTGGGAAGCGGACGAGGCCTGCCTTTGGGCCGCCATTGGAGCAGACAATGAAAGACAAAAGGAAAAGAAAAATAGAGGAGAATATTGAGGTTCAGAAAGCAATGAAAGATTTTGAATTATGTGGATATTGTCTCACAATCTGATAGCTCCGCGGCCGTGAACAGGTGGAGTTATTTTCAGTCCCAGGCTACCAGTCAGTCCAATGTAGTGGCGACCTCTCTGGGGAGACAATGGCAATACGTAATAAATATGCGATCTATTCACGGGAGCAGAATGTCCATAGCCGATGTTAAGATAACGTGCTACACAGGGCCAAGTTAGTACTACCTGCTACAGAAATTCTGCGAAAGGCGGACAATCGTTGTTCCCGGCCCGCTCGACCGTTCCCCATCAACGCTTATCAACTGCCACTACTGCCGATCCTACGCAAACAAGGTAAACAATATGAAGTACAGAGCACTTTGTGGCCTGTTCGATTAAATATATATGTATAAACAGACGGCGTGACAGCCGCATATAAGTACTATATTACAAGGTGTGTAGAGCCCAAGACTAGCCACCAGTGGTCCTTCCCAGCAACAAGAAAATTGTACATGAGGTGAATCGAAAGTTTTTGCACAGAGGTCGCATCAATTCCCTAGGTGAGGTGCAATGAGCGGCAGGTGAGGATAAGGGATAAAAGAGAAAAAGGAGAGGCTAGGGAAAGAAGCTTAGGAAGTGTATCGGAGGTAATGATGACAGGATGTGACAAAAGAAAACAAAAACTGTTGGCAGGAAATAAGACATGTTGGGTTAACAATGCATATGTATATATATAAGGAACGATAGCAGACCTCGCGACTCGCGCATTTGGTATCAAAACAATGTGCAAACAAGAACACCGCAAAACGAAAGACAAGATATGAAAACCGCATGCCGAAACCAGGTTGCGAGGCCGACTATATCTATAAAGGCCTTTGGGGTATGAAGACAACAATAAAGACAAATGAAAAGGAACCCGGGCTAATCCTTGCCCCATGCAAATATAGGGAGAGAAGATGTTTTCACAAAAAAAAAAAAAAAAAAAAAAAAAGACAAACACCAACCGCCGGAAAAACGAAAGAATACAAGACACCAGATCCTGTACGCCATGCTTGGTTAGATCGCCAATTACCGTGCGTTCCCCCCTTTTTCTCTCTTTGATAAATCCAAACAAGACTGGGAAATAAATATCAAAACACGACATCCACCTATGGTACAACGCTCAAAGGGCGAACTACCTATAGGTCGACCCTGTCATAAAGGTTGTAGCGCCTGAATGGTTCCAGTCCCCATCCTCATAAGGTGGGGTAGGCCATTGGCGAGTACTTGTGACAGTGTCTGTCTTGCCATCGGGAAGCCCCAGTCGCCTAATCGGAGTGGCATCAGAGTGACCAAAAGAAACACCGTCACATTTTGCTGAAGGAGAGGGGGTAGGATAGGGGCTAGGCAAGGCTCGCGAATTGTCGTTTCCTATGGCCGGGTGACTGTAATTCGATGACCCATCGGACGATGCCTCGGTCTGTGCTAGTCGCCTCGCAGCTTTGCTTGCCGAGTGTAATGCTTCATCA
This sequence comes from Aspergillus caelatus, assembly GCF_009193585.1. Lineage (NCBI taxonomy): Eukaryota > Fungi > Ascomycota > Eurotiomycetes > Eurotiales > Aspergillaceae > Aspergillus > Aspergillus caelatus. The sequence continues at coordinate 84,691 of NW_022475380.1, forward strand.
AGAAGCTCATCCTCCTCTTCTGGTGTTTCGTAGCGGTGAACAGGGTGACTTGAGAGCTGCAGCGCACGCCGAGTTCGGCTGGAGATTGGCGCACCAGTACCACTGGTCGAAACGGGGCTATCTCCCATTGATCGTATAGATCCTTGAGGCATGGACTGCCTCTTTATGCCCTCCACGGGCGAGGTAATATAGACTGGAACATTGCCGAGTGCAGTCGAATCGAGAGAGCATTTCACGCCCTGAAGGGCTCTGTCCAGTTCCGACAAATCAGAGCCTTGCTTGGCGTCGTTAGCACTGGCAGTGTCCAAGGCCAAAGATGAACGATTCGACCAAGGCATACAACCAGCATTAGCCTCAACATCATCGTTTCCCACGTTTCCCTGGTTACGGCCGGATAGCCTACGAGCACGTTTGCGAAGGTGGGAGAAAAAGCTTTCCTTTTGGTTGGCACCAATAAGAGGATTTCCACCATTTAAAGCCCTCTCCGCTTCTTGCCTATGGACATCAGCGTAGTGATTGCCATGGGAGTTAAGCGAAAGCTGTCTGCCAATCTTCTTGCTCGCTTTTCCATTGTCGCCGGCAACACATGAATTCGCTTGTGCTGTGACTGCATTGGAAAGGGGGGATACCGGTCGGATCGAGGGCAAGATAGGCATCGGGGCCCCATTTGCCCAAGTGGCACGCTTACTGGGCGCAGGCTTACTCTTGGTGGTCTCAGGTGCTGTGCTGTAGGAGACAACAGGCTGTTTAGACTGTTCGTTATCGCTATCAGACCTTCCGATCAATGATCTCCTGAACCATGACGACTTGGATGTGAGAGAGGGCGAGTCACTGTTTTCCCGAGTAGGAGACTTGAAGCTCTTGTCAGAAGTTTTCCGACCCAACAATCGGGCAGTTGAGGACTTCGGCCTCAATGGGTCAACGGCATCTGCAAAGTATTCATGATTCAATGCCTGTGTCGAAGTTGGCCTATTCTTGGGGTCCCACATCAGACACCAAGTGACAAAATGGCTGAGAGATGTCGGCCACTGGGGTGCTTGGAGGATGCTTTCCATTGAATGAGGGGCCATCTGCACAAATGGTCAATTTCTATTTCCATCGTCATATGTTATGGGTGACATACCTTGGGGAAAGTGAATCCCAGTTTCTGAGCAAGACGGGATCCATCTCTCCATTCACCACCGCCGAGCTTGGTGCCTGACTTACTGTACCAGTTACCTGGGCTACCCATTATCTCGCAAACGCGCCAAACCTGATCAACTTCGTTGCCGCCCGGGAACAACGGCTTCAATGTAGCGATTTCAACGGCCATGGCTCCGATCGCCCACATGTCCACAGGTGCGGAGTATTCACCGGCACGCAGAAGGACCTCAGGTGCACGGTACCATCTTGTAGAGACATATGTAGTGTAAGGTAGCTTGGAATGGGTCTCCCTTGCGAGGCCAAAGTCGGCGATTTTCACGGTATATGTTGGAGGGGTTGAGGGGGGAGTCACTAGGTTAGAGTAACGGCTGAAGGCGGAGTCGCTCGGAGCGGATGTGGATACGAGGATGTTCTCGGGTTTGATATCACGATGGAAAAAGTGGTGAGCATGGATGTGATCAAGGCCCGACAGAATTTGGTAGAGGATGCTCTTCACATGCTTCCCATCGAACGGCTTATGGTCTCGTGATTTCATTAGTTGGTAGAGGTTACCATCCATATATTCCATACAGATATGTAGCTTGCGGGAAAGAGGGTCGAGAAAGATGTCGAGAGCTGGGACGAGGTGTGGATGAGCGGGTAGGGTCCGTAGGAAGATGACTTCCCGTAATTCTAGACATGGAGCTAACGAATCGAAGGTCTTCTTCATAGTTTTAATGGCAACCTGATGATGAGGTCAGCACAACGATGCTTCCCCACGATGCCGGAACGGGTCTTACCATGGTTCCTCTCCGTGCGATGTTGGAACCAGCCGTCCGTACACGAGCCACGGCAACACTGCCAAAGCTACCATCCCCGACTTCCTTCATCACTTCAAATCGGTCTTCAAGGGTAGCCATTGACGTCGGTGCGGCGGTCCGCAAGGACGAGTGATCGTAAGAAACGGTCATTGTCTCTCCTTATCCTTCTCTGCCAGCAGATGAACCAAGAGAGTTCGGATGACTGTCGGGGCTTCTATCAGCCGGTCTTGTTCCGTCGCAGAGTTAGATTATCCCGGGGGAATCTCACCCTATATAAGCGGTATTGGCGGCAAAGGTTATCTCTTCCAATGATATTCGGAAGTGATTCAGTTAAACCAGGTGGTCATCATTCGAAGTTCAAACGTTATTGAGTCCACGGTAGGTGAGACGAATATGGTTCTCTTCCATCGATATACCAGTTTTGGTCAGAGGGTAAGTGGGATTGATTAGATGCAAGAAAGATGAGGGACAGAAATGAGTGGGAGAAGAGGGGGAAGGGGGTGGTCATGTAGTTCCCAGGAAGGTGGAGGAGAGGCAGATCTGGAAGCAAGATGGAAGACCCAGAGGATTGGACGTGATCACTGTAGTGATAGGAGCGGACCCGTTTTGGTGGGAACTGCTAAACGAAAGGATGATCGGAGGCCGAGTTGAAGGAGCCCCTGACGCGGTGACAGCTTTACCAACACTTTACCAGCTCTAAGACGAGACTTGGGGCCGGGCCGTGGAGACTTGCGAAGAAGCGGTCGACGACGGAGCGAGTCTTGAGGGGGGGAATAGTTTGATGGTGCAGATCACAGGGGAAACAATAATGATAGGACGGTAATAATAAATATTAAAAAACAGAAAAAAAGAGGGAATAAATCAAAAAATAATAAATCAAAACAGAGATAGATTATTGAGGGGTCAATACAGTTGGAAAAGAGGGACGGGGGCTGACATGGACCAAAAAGGTAAATTCAAATAATTATCATTCGAATTGACAACAGGTAAGACACACAGCCATGTAGGTCACGAAGAAAGAAGGAGGTTGGATGGTTGGGTGTGTAAAAAAAATAAAATAAAATAAAAATAAGAACTGTAAAAAATGTAAAAAGGAAGGCAGCAATTGAGGTGTGAGTGAGTATGAAAGAGTGAACTGACGCGAGTGGTTGCTGAGAAACAAAAAGAGAGACAGAAGTGAGCGACAGCAGCATTGACGACGCGAAATTCAGACAATAAAAACCACCATCAGAAAATAATAAAACATGATTACTCTGCCTTCTCCATACTCGCAGACTAGTTTTATCCGCTAACACGATTTGGTCACCATACCCTCTGACGATACTCCGTAATAATCCTCGCAAACTAATAATAATGCCTGTTGGCGGATGGGAAGGCCTCCACACTAACTAAAAGCGAAGACGAGTCAGGAATGGACCGGAGATCCACCCCGCTTAGGAAAAAAATAAATCGTCCATTATATTTACTGGAAATTGCAGAAAAGATGAGCGATAAACAAAACGAAAAAGAAAAAGGAGGTCACCGGTAACAATGACCTCGACTGAAGACGGGTAGCCGTTACGGCAAATTGCCGAAAATGTACGGTAGTAAACATGGATTTAACACAATATACGTGGGTTAACAATATCCTAAGAGGTAAATACTTTCGACACAATAAAAATCAGAGAAAGCGAAGATAAAAATTATTGGTCAATGAGCATCATTTGACCATCTTGGTACGCAAGATACCATTCGATTTTTTCTTTCTCTCTTATTTTTTTTTATTTTTCCTTTCTTTCGTTTCTTTCTGGCCTAATCCCTAAAAGGTTGAAACATCATCGTAATGGCGTTACGCCTAAAAATTCCGGGTTCAGTGGTCAGTGGAGCGGAAATTAGTATTTTCTAGCGCTATGATTGTCGCAAAAGATTAATAGAGTTACCAATAAATGCGCTCCGTTTGTACAGTCATACGCTAAAATACCCAAAGCAATAAATAGTAGCCAGTTCGTAGAACGCTCCCCATTTATGGGGGAGGCGTTTCCATACCTTCCTGGTACACCAGTGATGCGGCTGATGATTCATCCCATCTATCTCTATCTCTTTTACGTTATCTTTGCGATTGATATCTAATTAAGTATACTACTATACTCAATAAAAGCTATTATGATCTAGGATCTCGGAAATGATTCCAAGTCACCCGACGGTTCAAAGGGTTAGCATGGTAAAGTTTAGAGCCACAACTTCTAGCACCAATCCCTTGTGTTGACTGTTGACACCGGGGTTTGGATAAAGCAACCAAAGAGCTTGAAAAATAAATGGGTCAAGACTCATTCAGTGGCCACCATCGCACGCCGCTTTGAAGACTTAGGAGGTCCAGCCTTAATAACGACCCACATGGTCCCCGCCTCTAGCGATCGTTAGACGGGCCCTAGCAAGGATGGCCAGGGGTTGGGCCGCGTTTTCTCATATGACTCTGTACATACACTGTGTGTACGGAAAATTACGGGGTTAAGGTATTGTATGTATTCCGATCCCACACAGGGCCTTGGAAGTCCGGACTCTTCGAACTCACAAATCAGACACTCGAGCAATGTGATGTGTATGCTTTGCGCAATACCAGTCCAATCCAATCCAACCCGTACTTTGATGGGTTTGGCGATGACTCTCACTGGTATGTAGATGACCTCAGGGGGCTTTTCTTTGCATCAGAATGCTTCTTTTTTTTCTTAAAACTTTAATCCCCTTCCTTGCTACATATACATATATCAAGACAAGAAAAAGCCAAGGCATGTTTGGGCGATGATGGCCGTAACTGCATTGTTTGTGTAACCTTAGGCAGCATGGACAATGGTGCACCGTTCATGCAAGTTGTTATCTGCATTGGTGGATAGTTCATCAGCTCCATCTCTTACGGTAATCCCACCAACAGTGGCTAACCATGTAGCGTGTGGCTGACCGCCAACAGAGAAAGTCAATGTCACCGAGGCGAATGTGGTACGACTCCCCCTCTAACCTCTCGAATTTTGATAGGGGAAAATGAGACTGGAATTTGAAAGGATGGCGGCGTAGCTTCCACGCCCCTCATGAAAATTCTCTCTAGATAATATTTGTAATGATGTATTCCATGCTTTACCGACAATGATCCAACACCAGCTCGCCAAGGGCATTCTGCGGCTAATCGGTAGGGACTATGGAGTACTCCTTGATAATCTAAACTGATTACCCAGATCTGTAATTCATCCGAGTGGTGGAAACCGGTGGGAGTCGCAACTGTCAAACCACAGTCGCGTGGGTGATACCACTTCCCAAACGAGAAGGAAGCACTCCGTACCTAGTGAGATAAATAAATAAATAAATAAAAACACAGAAACAATATTAAACTAGCAATCCATCCATTGTTTCGAAGGATATCTCAGGGGTTTCAACCAGTGTTCCGGGAACCCTTCTTTGTTTGGTCCTGTGTGACGTGTAGATTAATGCTGCCAGGTATGAAAAATACTTGGAAGGTGACTGATGAGCAAAAGGGCATACTAGAGACAAGGCGAATCTTTGGGGAACTGAGGGGAGGCGATTTCCTGAGTTTGAGTTCTCAGCTCACCGCTAATGTATCGGATCTCGATGCAATAATATGCGTTCTCTACTGCTTGGTTCGTAACCGACTGAGGGAATAGTCTCGCAAATTGCGGAGTCGTAAATGGTCTCGACCTGGTTCACATGACTTTTAGCAGGTAGACCGGCATATGCGCCGTAAATCCATACATAGCACTCCGTACTAGTACGCAATTCAAAATACTCATTGCCCTCTGGGGCAAGGACGCTGAATGAACGGAGTATGCAAGTATCTGCTACCGACGTGCATGTAGGCAGTGCCACTTACAGGTCGAGTCCATGAACCATCCCACTTACCTGGAGTCAGTGCCCTTCTGCATGCTACGGAGTACTTTGGGGGTGGAATCCAAGCCAATAGATCCTAACAGTTCGCTCCAAGGCTGAGACTGGTGCAGTCTGTTACTACAGCTACCGATCACTTCCGCTACGTTTTGGTGATCTCTCCACTGAGCTGAAAATCTTCGTCTGTACAACATTGTCGGTGTCCAATAGTGTACTGTCGATGCTCACAGATCCCATCCCACCGGCTTGTAACATTCTATATATATATTACAGTATGACTCGGTATTGGGTGATTCTTCATTATTCAGGCGGTAACCTGTAATGATGCCATGCAGGATATGCTTAATCTGGCTGCAAACTCCATATAGAGAGGCCTATATCAAGATCTCACATGTCTGACATATCCACAGCATATCTTCCAAATTCAGCTATATATGAATCCAGCATCTGATGTGTATTACCAAAAGCTAGGTATGACTTTAGTACTTTTGACTTTTTCTTGTTTTAAACGCGATTAACTCGCAAGTGGTGGGTAGATCCGAGTTGATACATAGCCGGAAATGGAAATTACGGATCACATCCATCATCGGGTGTTATGGTTAGACCTGCGATATGACCTTGTATATTTCTCATTTGTGCTATTTCCTGGTTCTATTCTCACTAAATATGTATTTTCTTATATATAATATTTCCTCTTTATTTTAGTTTTAATCATATTATTTATATCTATATTTATATTTATATATTTATTTATTCGTTGAACAATAACGATAATGCCTCAGAAAAATTACGCTCGGAATCCATGTTAGATGACATGATATAACTAGGATTAATAACAGTACAATATATTGCCCGGGTTACATATTCCCAGATTTTCGAAAAGAGGCTAACAATCCCCTACATGGGCAACGTGGGCTCGAAAGATTTGAAGGCAAACCGTAGGTTTGCAGAAACAAATGAAATGAGGAAAGCATGAATAGAAAAGGGGGCAATGAAAAACCAAAAGGAAAAAGAAAAACAAAAAAAAAAAAAGGTAAAATAAAATTATAACAAAAATTGCCGGAGGAGTGGTCACCCACCAGGCAGACTAACTACAGAGAAATGGGCATTCACTGTGGGCAAACTGAGAACGGAGGAGAGAATCAACGGAAAGACACCGCACACACAACCACCCCCATAGTTAGTATCCACCCATTAATAGCCACGGCCGGGAAATGATCCATAAGGGGATGTGATCCAACCAGCCGGGAAGCAAAGAGTGGAGATTTGTGGGACTTCTTATTGCACCGGAGGAGTCGGGGAACGCGGAGCCCCACTCGGCGCAGGCCCGTCCCTACTACCCGACAAGCCAGCCATGGGTCAGGTCTTCTATCAACCAGTAGCAATCGTGTGTAGTGAAGGATCGCTGGATGGAATGGGGCCATTCACGCACTAGGGGAACTACCTGAAGGACCCCCGAATTGGCCTGACCCCCGAGCCACTATTAGCAATTTAGCATGCCACTAACTGGTGACGCCGTTTTATTCCTTTGGAATTCTAGAAGGTTTAAGGAGGTTCGTAGAAACGGCAGAGAAGGAACTGGAGACACTGGATGGTCCTTCTAGCTGCTTCGTAGTGTCGACAAGATGGCCGTATATTGGTCAGCAACTCTGCTAGGTTCATTTATCAGACCCGTTGGAACAGACTAATTGCGATGGCGTTGCCGTGTGCCGTGGAGGATCATCAAGATATCCCTCGTACAACAGTTAAGCGTGCTTCTGGAACAACCGTAGGGATCGCTGTCAACTTGCCACCTGACGTATTACATAGGAGGTCAATTGTTGCCTTCTGCCGCGAGGAGATCAGAGCGCTGCCCAACACGCTGGAATCACTCGATGATCCCGCAGGACCATCGATTATATTGTCTACCCGCTACCAAGGAATATAATCCAGTCTATCTTGGCGCAGAAAAGGGATGTGATTGCTCAATCCCTCAATTTGCCTTGCAGTAGGCCGAGGGTATCTGCATTGATTCCACCTAAGGTGCATGTCAGATCTTTGCTTGGGCCCCTGGCCGTGTTCCCAGTTCAAGATAATTTCGAAAAACCCGAGGGAAAGGGCTAGCAAAAAGTACCTCCTTTCCAATGGATCGCTCCTTTTTTTCCCCCCCCAATCTTTTCTCAACCGTCTTTCATTTCACCCACTTTATTTTCATGCACATCATAGTCCATACCGCTATTGGCTATCGATTATGAGACAATCAATGCTTGGAGGAGAAAATCCATGAAACATGTCGGTTATATAATGACACTATATCTGCATAGCCATCATCATCTATTTGAAGCCTCCACGCAGTAAGATACAAACGGCTCTGCACAATTCCAAAAAAAGAACACTAAGAAAACTTATATCATGACATTATCCTTGTGTAATATCATCATTCCTAAGTTGGCAGGTCAAACGATACGGGGGGGGGGGGAAATAAAATAAATGACAAATCAAAATAAGAAGAAAAAAGATACTCCGAGCCCAACTCCTCGGGCTTCTGCCAACCTCATCAAATATTGCAATACACCTAATTTTAACGCTCAGTATCTACCCGGCGCTCAGCCATCGACACTAGGACTTTGACACTAGGACTTTGACCCAAATAGGAAAACTCGAAGAACGCGGGCCGCGCATCATCCTTCTAGCACGCCCGCGATAGTCAGTGAGTCCCGAGTTTCTAAAAAGATGAGACCACGGATACTCTCGTGTTGCCCTTCGATCAATACACTAGACTGATCATACCATGCCTGGTCAGGTGCCGAAAACGAGTCCTTTTCGTGGAGTTTAGCAGCCTTCTGGAAATATTGATCTCTATAGTCCTTTCGCCACTATGTCCCGTCGTTTCATTTCTTTGTAACAGGAATCACAACACTAGTAGCAATCTCAACGATTTCGTCGTTCTGACTTTTGGGTGGTCATCTGCCCTGCTTCACTTACAGCATGGTAGGCATAAACTCGGGTTGGTCCAGTTCGCCGGTCTTCGCCCCCTGTATTTCCGCATTTCTTGCATTCATCGAGAGCTACATGCAGGATTACTTTGTATTGTGTTCACCGACTCAAGACTGAACATGCGCTGCATGAATTCTGATTGGTTGGTTAGAGAAGTCTCGGACTGTGCACCAATAACTCGTGCTTCAGCTCACAGCTTAGTTCTTTCGAGGCCTAAGATAATAGTTTGGCAGCTTATCATTCTGAGGGTGGGAACATGGTAGCTGAGGGGTCTATTAATTATCGTGCATGCGTAGCAGATAATGCCCCGGGGCAGATACATACTACTCTGTTGCTTACCCCTAGTATCCAGCCAACCGCCAGGGGAAATGGTCCGGTCGCCAGGGATTCCTTGTCCACGCTCAAGTTTACCACTTTCCATTCAGTAGGCTTAGGTATGGTATGCTGGGAGCATATGACTTCCAGATCCTTAGCGAAATGCTCCGAAAAACGGTCTCTACATGGTAATGTCGCTTAAACTCCTCGGAAATCCACATGTTAGCTCGGCATATCTTGGAGCGCAGACCAACAACGAAGCAGATGAACTTCCTGTCTAGATGAAAGAACTAAGTCATGTGCCGGATCATACTATTCTCCATACATGCGCCTCAGTAGCCGTGCCTATCGATTTCCGGTCATTAACCAAATGTATCATCTGACCCCAACCTCCGTAGCCCTTGCAGTATATACGAGGCGTGCAACGTCAGCCCATATGTCAGCACACGCATGGCTTTGGCACTTCCTTGAGTCATTCATGATGACCGGTTTCCCCAATATACATCTACTACTGTCAGTAAATTATTCGAATAAGGGCTTGAAGGGTACAGGCTCACTTCATACAAAACGCATCGGATCTACTAACTGTCAGTAGAGGTTAGACATGGGGAAAAGAAAAGCAAGGTTAAAAGAGAAACAAAAAGAAAATATATTAGCTTGAATAGGAAATGCACGTCGAGGCTGTTGGAGACTGTGTCAGAGCAGCCATGACTACCGACACACTTCTTCCAGATGGGCTCTGTATTGACTATGAAGTCAACGGACGGCAATAACACTAGACTTCACAGGTTTATGCAGATCGATCATTTCATGGAGTTGACTGTTGTATGTCTCGTTTGGCGAAAAGGATAACAAGCCTCATAGTTAGATTTGCCATCAGACAATTCAGAGCAAGCACATTAGGAATTCTCTTCTCAGGCAGACAGGATTCGATCCATCTTACCCTGATTCCTGCTCTCTCAATACTTTCGCTTCTCAAGAAGCCTTATCTGGTTTTTCGAAAGGGGATACCCGCTTCATATTCACGGCAAAGGTTCTCAAGAAATGGAGCCAAGAGCTATAAGGAGACTACAGAGTACACATCCTGCAGGCAAGACAGGATTACAGAGCATAAACGAAAAAGGCGATTCGAAATTGAATCATGGCCTATTTAACTTATTGTCCATTTCATATTCATACGATACTCGGCCTGAGCTACTTCTAACTGACTAACCACGAGAGTACTAACCTGGGGCCCATACAACAGATATACTGCAAGTTGATATCACAACATACTAGTGGATGTATATAACTTGAGGGTGTCTCATTTGGCACACTGGTCACACAAACACTCCAAACAAAATTGGGATCAGTAGAAGGTTTCCATGGGCAGGATGCAAACAGAGTGAATGCAATTAGAGGCGAGGGTGAATTCTTACGCTCTCACACATCCAATCCCTTTTTCTCTTCTCACTTTCTTTGGACAGAGGCAGAAATTCAGTCAGAGTAAAAACTCATTCATTGCTCTTTGGCAGCGACCTCTCATCCCCACCTTGAGTGGGCTTATTGTCGGCTTTGGATTTTTCTATAAAACAGACTTGTTCTCTACACTCGCTCCTTCCCATGTCCTTAAGTCACATACTTCAACGTTGAACTCTGCCTTGACCCAGCACAAACTACATTTCCCTCATCTACATCACTTCTACGCCAGCTCCTCTGAGTCAATATCTAGCCTGTCCCATTATCACTATCTAACACTAACTTGCATTCACTTCTTCTGGCTCCTCGAGTATTAGAATTCAAGATCTGTGCTTGCCTTACACCTATATCACGATGGGTGAGAAAGTAAGAAATGCATATGCTGGTGGCTATAGCGATACTATCAAGAGACAGTAAGTCGATCTTTTTCTACGTACCGGATCCTAAAGCAATGAACTTATTCGCTGGCAACACTAGGCTTGAGAGGGTGGTAATCCCCGACAGGTTCGACGGCTCCTTCATTATCTAGCTGAAGTTTACGAAGCTTACAGCCATTTTGTTACAGAGTCAAGTGCATGACGTGCAAAAAAATGCGCATGCAGAGCGCATACTCTAAAAGACAGCTCGATGTCCTGCGAAACGCCATAGTCGTGCAAGGCGGCCGAGCCCTCACTGGCACTGGCCTCGCCAAATGCAGAGAATGTGTGGGCGGACAGACTGTAGAGCTCCGGTGCGCCATGTGTGATGAAACAAAGGGCCTTGAGGAGTTTGCAAAGAACCAGAGACACGATCGTGACCGTGCAGTAAGCCTTGAAAAACTTACTGTGGCAATTTTACAAAGCTAATGGTGGTTCTCCATAGAGGTGCTTGGCTTGCGTGCAGAACCATACGGAAACTGAGCCTGTTCTCGAGGAACAAAAACTGCTTGCCGAAAGCGAGATGTCCACCGCTCAAGATACTATTACGTCCGTAAGTCCTCTAAGACTAACCCACCTTGCTTAGCCCAGCTATTCGTCACATTAACGGACCCGGAGAGCCAGGCAGATGACGGTTACGCATACAGTACTGCCTACGGGGAAGATGAAGAGGATGATGATGACTACTCCATAGGGGGTGGAGTCTGGGTTGAGCCCGAATGCCCTCAAGGCAACCCTCCCACTAAGAGCAAAGAGCATGAATATACTGGATACGACCAACATGGAATGCCCCATCTCCTTAACACGCCTGCTGCGACACCGAATAGCGTGCACTCTGGCTGGGCTTCTTGGGAAGTCGAGGCTAGTTCTGCGCAAGCAAATACTCTTCGAGCCGGCAAGCCCTCACCTTCGGTGCAGAAAAAGAATTCGAACTTTGCGAAGATCCCAGTAAGGCCGATATAGCTGACGCTACAGTGGTTAGAACTGACTCGCATCTGTGTCCAGAGAATGCGAGTTGAGCGAAGCGATCTCCGGACATCACGCACCCCGGCCCCCACCAGAGAGAACTTGGCATATGAAAAGGGTGACCATGTTGACATTGAGGATTTTCTCTGAGTTAACAGGAACCGTGGTTGAGTCCGGTGAGGCACCCCCACCGATTCCAAATAGGACATTTCCGTGGTTAACCCGCCGGAGCTCCTTGTAGGACCTCACCTAAATAGAGTGACTATAGAACGGAGACAGCAACAATGAGAACCTCGCATAGATTAACTCTCGTTTCCCCTATAGTTTGATTACTTCGAACCAGCCGGTGATTTTCCTTTCAGACCACTGTTGAATCCTGCATGATATTGGGGGGTTTTTTAAGTAAGTACATTGGTATGGGGGTTAACTATGGAAAAACGAAAAAGAAAAAAAAGAAAAAGTACGTGCATCTGAAGATGTGCATGGGCGGTGACGTATGGCTGGCGTTAGCGGCTGAGATCGAATTAGTTCAACGTTTAAACTCTTTCTGTTCCTCGTGATTTATTTTCTGATTATTATTTCTCTGCCTCTATCGGAAAACAATGCAATGATCCTTTCTACTACCGCTGCTTTGTTGCCAGGCTTTTGCATTCTACGTTTTCTCCAGACAGCTGCAACTGTGTGATTGTTCAAGATCAGTCATACACTACTCCGTACACGAAATTGTTTCACGCTCCACTTACTCCCCCCGCAGGACCCCTCCATATCGTCACTCTTCTCACTCTTCTCGCTCTTTCTTTCACTTTTGCGCACATAATAGTCACTACAAAGAAAGACTTCGCCACTTGTGATCTGGCCGTAATTTACATCTTAATTTATTTGTCGTTTCCCTTTTCGGACCGTATCGATTACTACCAATCCGACCACCTTGCGAAGGAAACCCACGACAAGCGACCCGACGCTCAAGACTCGCACTCCTTATGGCTTACAATGGATATCAGAACAACTCGGTCCCCTTCTATCAGCCGGGCAATGCGAATCAAATGAATCCAAATGAGCCCCGCGCTTCATCGTACACACCGCCTTATCCGTCTCAGTACGGCCATGAGCGCCTCAATATGCCGCAACCTCAAGTTCCTCCTCCACCCCCAACGAATCCATATACGGAAGCTCAACCTCCTCCATCGCAGCCTCATACCTGGCAGCAGCCCTACGATGGGAGAATCAACGAGGCTGTTAACTCCGCATTTCACAAAGCTGACACATCTACCTACCTATCCCCGGAGGTTTTAACCCAAATAACGGCGAATGTCATCCAACAGCTCAAAGAAACGGGCCTGGAGAACCTACAAAGCGACCAACACCAGCCCCCGCCTCGGCCGCCCAAACAATGGGCAACTGGGGCGCATCCTACATACTCTAATGACTTTGCCTCTTCTCCTGTCATGGCGACACAAGATACTTCAGCCTCGTCGCCCCACGTTGCCTCTGAAAATCCCGCTTACCAACCACGACCACCGTCCACGGCATACTCCGGCAGCCCCCATCTCCAACCCAGAGCATCCCCAGCGCCGCCATCAGAGAGGCGAGGATCTCCGGCTAGTCAGATGAGTGAACATAGCCAGAGAATGGAAACCCGGCCAAAACCGCCGTCGAGAGAGGCCACCGTCACGGAGCTGACGACGCTGGAAAGAATATGGGGGACGCTTTTTGAGGATGGAAAGCCAACCAAGAAGCTGAGTCAGTTCTTGCGTGGGATTGCTGTTCATTTAGTGAGTAATACTATAAGTTGATGGATCCTTCGTCTAACCTGAGACCAGATCGAAGACTATGAACCCAAAAACAGTCTTGTCATACTTCCCGCAAAGCTACAGAAGTTTTATGAAGACACGAGAGTACCAGGAGACTATTATCCTTGGAAGTGTAAGTCGGCTTTGATACCCCTTTGTGAGTGGGCACATTTAACCTTTGCCACTTAGTTATCTTCGATGATGAAACATCTCACGTTTCGAGATTGTTTCGAGAGGTGAGAGCCGAACATCATCTCGTGCAGGAAGAAAATAAACTCCGTGAGAGACCATATATTCCTGGCCTCACGCCACGAGGCTTTGAGACATGGGCTACCTTGATGATTCAAGTCAACCCTGAGACGGAATATAAGCGACTGCAGAAAGCAGTGCTGAACATGCCTATTAGCAATCCGGACAACAGAAAGGAGAGGTTTCCCAAAGAGATCCCGCAGTCGTTGTTCCCCTTCGAAAAGATACTACAGCCTGAGTTGCAAGAGGAAATCAAGGAGTTCATAAAGGAGCATTGTAGTGTTGATTTGGATAAGGAGTTGGAGAAGTTCAAAGCGCATCACGAAGGCTCTACCACATCCACTGCCGCCTCGGGCCCTTCATACAGTGAGCGGGAACGAAAGCCATACCAGGCGTCTGTTTCCACAGTAGTAGACAGCGATGAGGAAGAACTCGACACTCCTTCACGTCCCATAGAACGACAGAGGAAACCATACACTGTGCATCCAGGAGGTGGGAAGGAGTACGGTGACCTTCAAGAACCTAACCATCGACACACATCTTCGTTCTCTGGAGGCTCTATTCCAAGGGATACTTTAGCTTCCTCGGAACCCAGAGTTTCCGAGCCTCAGAGCCTTGACCCTACTTACGTTCGACCCAGCAGTACTCAGCCACCTCTAAACACCATGAGGCGGTCAGGGAGCCCGCCACGAGGATCCAAGGTAGGTAGTGAATACAGACACTCTGAGGGTGATTTGCTGGGATACAATGGTAGCTCTGGATACGGAGTCGACGATAATTACTATTACCGTCCTGGCGCCTCCACCAGCACAGGGGACATCCTTGAAGACAATCGATTCTACCGAGACGCTAGCCGTGACGAAGACCAACGACTGTACGAGTCTCTCCGAGAGCGTGAAAGGGAGCGCGAGAAGAATAAATATAACGACTACCTTCCCCATCGAAGCAGCTGGGACGGAGACGAAGGCTACTATCGCGACATACTCGGTAGCCAAGGAGGCCCAGTTGGCAGTGGTGGATATGATTACAAGACGTATACCTATAAGTGATGACCTGAAACGAACCCAATCGTGGCCTTAGCATATTATGTTTCCTTTCTTCTTTCTGCTTTTGCCGGTTCTGCCATGCTTTGAAATTTAAAGTGATTCCCATGATGCACTCTTTACTTTTTCTTATTTGGTTCGCTTTTAGGCGCCTAGCGGGTCATCTCTTGCAATGAGTTACGTGTTACGGCCATGTCTATTTAGTTCCATTGCATGTAACATATCATTAAACTGCGCTTTTCTTTGCACTGTGATGCTTTTGCTCAAGTCATGTTGAGTCTATAATATTGTTTTTTTTTTTTTTCGGTAGGATTGCGCAACACAGCCTTCAAAACATTATTGCTCCAACGCTACTATGCCTTTCTCGCTTCGAAGTCACGCATGTATTTTGCTCCGGCATCCCGGCTATACAAAGCTTCCTCGGCTCTGAGTCTCTCTTCTCGCTCCCATAACTTCTGAATTCTCCTCTGGTCCTTCTCCTCCCGCTCAGTCCGTCTTCGCTGTCGTCTTTTTATCCTCTCCTGCTCCTCCTCAAGCCTCTCCTCTTCATCATCTGCCTCGTAGTGCAATCTCTCAACCTCATCTTCCGTCAAACTCCACGGCACAGAAAGTACCTCAACAAGATATCGACTCCGCTGATCGAGAAAGCGCATTTCGGCGTTGGTGTCCTGGACCGCGGAAACCCTTTCTAATTGAATCTGCATTGTACCTCGGAACATCGATAACGTCCCCTTCACTTGTACCACAACACCGGGGACCAAGGCCGTCATATCCACGGTTGTCTTATTGGTCGCTGCGACGTGTCTAGTCGCGCGCGCAGACTGTAGATCCTCTCCTCTGCCGCTTCGGACGGGCTTGTCACCATCGTCTTCGGTAATCGGAGCTTTGAGGACAATGACATCGAGTGTCACGCCACTGCTGTCGTCAACCGTGAGGATAGTTAGTGTGGGGTATTCTGTTCGGGCGACGATGATGCCGACTAGAGAGACGAAGCGGATGGGGTGATTCATGTAGAAGAACGTGGATTGATCTAGGTTAGACGTTAGATGTCTTCTTCTATAGCTATGTATGCTACGCGGACTGTCGAGCAATGAATCCTTAATATAAGATATGGAAACCCGGCCACCATGAAAGAATAGGGCCTTACAGGATGCTTATGCTTTCAATTCAAGCGGCGCCATTCATCCGGGATACAATTCAACAACCCCAATCAAAACAAAAAACACCTCCAATCTCCAAGAAATATTACATAAACACACAAGCTCAAAGCAAAGCAACAGAACCGCGAAAAATCCACAGAATACTTCAAGAAAAAAAAAAAAAAAAGGGGAAATCATACCTTCAAACCCAGCCCTCCGTTTAAGTAAATGCACATCTACAGCTCCCATCTTTACCCAGGCGAAATGCGTCGGAGATGCTCGGAAGCAGAATGCCGGGTAAAAGACGAGTTCGCCATCGTCGACTGTCGCCATCGGATCATTTTCTCGGCTGTGGATGTTGGACGATGATCAGGTTCTGGGGATTTGTTTCATTGTTTCTGGTAAGCGCTGATCATGTTATCGGATGGTCACGTGTGTTTTATTATCCGGGGTGGCTTTTCTTTGGGGCCTTAGGCTGCGGTATGATGTCAGATTCCAGAGTGACTTGTTACTATTGTGTATGTGAGCTTCTTGTGGAGAACTGGGAGGCTTCGTTCTTGTTGGAGCTTTTCTCAGGATAACTTTTGCTTAAATGAAAGCAAATCTGAGGCTTAGTGGTTTTGAATGTTGGAAGATTTTATGTATAAAAGATATCTATCTATAGTAGTAGTAGTAGCTCTTCATTATTAGCCCAAGCAACTAAGTTACAGTTGAACTATTGACCATCATTGGACTTTGTTTCTATATTAAAGGAGGTTTCTTCTTCTTCTTCTCTCCTTCCTAGATAAAGAATAGTTAAGCTACTGCTTTCCAGTCGCGAATACTTATCGACCTTCATCCAAGAGGAGACTCATTCCAGTCGCAGGCTTCCAAAGTATAGTAGAACATAGATATGAAAGTGAACAAAGTGAATGATGATAAATCATGATATAATTATCTAGTTCAACGGAGGGAGGTAGACTCAAGCTTATGTTAGTTTTGAAATAAAGGTTGAACAGTGTCTTTGGTGATCCAGAGCTAGAGCAATGCAATGCACTAACAGATCCAAGAAAGCGCTTAACAATCCATAACTAGTAATACTTTACAAAATCATAAAAAAGAGAAAAAACTACACTGGACAAGCCAAATGGGAGATGAAGGATCATGTGGTCCCACATTTAATCCCCCATACGACGCGGGGTTAAAAACTTCTATTGGTTTCCCACCTGTTTTCATGTCTACTGGAAACAACAAAACCTCAGTGAGCAATTCCTGATAGAGATCGACTATAACCTACCCAATACAATGCATCCAACTAAAACGATCTGTATCGTTGGTGTTACAGGGAATCAGGGTGGTTCTGTTGCTCAGCGATTTCTCCAAGACCCCACTTATCATGTCCGGGGCTTAACGCGCGACCCCTCTTCTAGCAAAGCTCAAGAACTCGCTACGCAGGGGATAGAGATTGTCCAGGCTAACCTCGATGATACGTCTAGCCTAAAGTCAGCTTTCGCAGGTGCCAGCATTATCTTCAGTGTCACCAATTACTGGGAGCCATTCTTTCGAGCAGACTGCCGACAGAAGGCTGCCGAACTGGGCATATCTTGTCGCAAGTATGCCTACAATGTTGAATACCAACAGGGCAAGAATATTGCCGATGCGGCAGCAGCAACAGCCGAAACTTTAGATGAAAATGGGTTCATTGCGTCGACGTTGAGCCACGCTGGGAGGTGTAGCGGGGGGAAATTCGACGAGCTGTACCATTTTGATGCGAAGGCAGACGTCTTTCCAAGTTACATGCAAAGTAATCACCCAGAACTGGCTCGGAAGATGTCCTGTGTGCAGACGGGATATTTCATGTCGAGCTACAAGCTGGTTCCGGATGCTTACTTCGGGAGAGCTGATGATGGCTCCTTTGAGATGACGTTTCCTACTGCGCCAGACGCACCGGTACCTCATTTTAATGTCAATGCGGATATGGGGCATTTTGTGTATGCAGTGGCTAAGATGCCGCCTGGGAAGAGTTACATGGCTGAAGGCACGACGTGCAGCTGGGCGGAGTATATGAGATTGTGGAGTCGGGTGAACTCAGTGCCAGCGTCCTACCGGCGGATCTCGTTAGAAGAATTAATAGATCGAACCCCCGATGCAGAATTTGGTGGGGAAGTGGGCGACATGTTCGCTTATTCGACCGAGCCGGGGTACGATGGTGGTGAAAGGGAGCTACTGCATGCCGCAGATATTCGAAAAGTAAGTGCTACCGTGTTTCTTCCTAATCCTCAAGCTCTTGCATGTAAATTGGTGCTTATTGTGGAATGTTGTTAGGCTGGAATCGACTGCCCAATGACGAGTTTGGAGCAATGGATGAAAAAAGAGGACTGGTCAAGCGTTTTACAAAAGGCATAAGCAGAATATCAACAAGACAGGAACATCCGAGTATTCGGCTCTGACTGTCCCGAAAGAATCCATATTTACCCTATCCACATTGTCGGATTTCCCTGTCTGTTCCCCACAGATGCGCGGGGTAACAAGTTGATTAGTGGCTTTATATTCATCCATAAAGGGGTGTCCCTTTTTAGCCTGAATACAAATGCCGGTATGCGTCAAGCGGTTAATGTTATGGGGTTCGATATCTAATGATCGGCAGTAGCCCCCATACTTCATTTCCCCACAAATTTATACCAGGTATAAAAAGCCGTTCCTAGATCATGTTAGACATGCTTCTGTGTACCCACAATGAACCAGTAAACATTTTTCGAGCATCATGTGGTCCCCCGGGCTCGCTGTTTTGTTCTTTCTAGCATTGGCGACTTCCGCCCTTTGCTATCCAACTGAAGTTTCGCCATACACGAACCCAATCCTGCCTGGATGGCACTCTGATCCGTCATGTACCTATGTCAAAGAAGAAGATACCATCTTCTGCGTGACCTCGACATTCATCGCATTCCCTGGACTCCCAATTTATGCAACAAAAGATCTGCAAAACTGGAAACAAGTTAGCAACGTCTTCAACAGACCCAGCCAAATCCCATCCCTTAGCGATACCACAGGCCAACAAGGAGGAATCTACGCACCAACACTCCGCTACCACGACGGAACCTTCTATGTGATAGTCTCATTCCTCGGCCCAGAGATCAAAGGCCTCGTATTCACCTCATCGGATCCATACAGCGACGCCGCATGGAGCGAACCACTAGAATTCTCCGTCCGGGGCATCGACCCCGACATCTTCTGGGACGACGACGGCACCATATACGTCACCTCAGCCGACGACGCCCGAATCCAGCATTACTCCCTCGACCTCCAAACCGGCGAAACAGGCCCCGTAACCTACCTCTGGAACGGAACGGGCGGTGCCTCACCCGAAGGACCCCATCTATACCGCAAAGACGACTTCTATTACCTGATGATCGCCGAAGGCGGCACCGAACTCAACCACGCGGAGACAATGGTCCGGTCCAAGAACCGCACCGGACCCTGGGAGCTATGTCCCCATAACCCAATCCTAACGAACAGGAACACGACCCAGTACTTCCAAACCGTCGGCCACGCGGACTTGTTCCAAGACGGGACCGGAAACTGGTGGGCCGTGGCCCTCAGCACCCGGTCCGGACCTGAATGGAAGAATTACCCCATGGGCCGCGAGACGGTTCTGGCCCCGGCCACCTGGGACGAAGGAGAATGGCCCGTTGTCCAGCCAGTTCGGGGTCAGATGCAAGGACCCTTGCCTCAAGAAAATAAGGAAGCCATAAAAGGAAATGGAAGCTTTGTCAATGAGCCGGATCATGTTACTTTTGCACCGGGCGATTCTATCCCATCTCATTTCTTGTATTGGCGTTATCCGAAGACTTCGGATTTCGTTGTATCCCCACAGGATCACCCCAATACCCTCCGTTTGACACCTTCCCCCTACAATATCACTGGAAATGCCTCCTTCCCTCCAGACCAGGGTATAACTCTCTTAACCCGTCGCCAAACAGATACCCTATTCACCTACAGCGTGGACATCGCATTCGACCCTCAGGTTCCTGATGAAGAAGCCGGTGTCACCGTCTTCCTCACACAGGAGCAGCACATCGACCTGGGCCTTCTATTATTGTCATCGCAAAACGGAACATCCTCTCCGGCATTCCGACTCCGGGTCGAAGGCCACGGGAACTACGAGGGCTCACTTCCGGGAAAGATCGTCCCTGTTCCAGAGGGGTGGAGGGGAGAGCCGATCCGGTTCCAGATTCAGGCTGTGAGTGATACTCAGTATGAATTTTCGGTTGCGTCGGCCAAGACGCCGGCACAGAGGGCGGTCGTTGGGTATGCGGATTCGAGGATTGTTAGTGGAGATACCGGAAGGTTTACTGGTGAGTTCCCGTCTTCCTTGCTTTTTCTCGTATATCTGGAAATGATGGGCTGACGGGATCAGGTACGCTTGTTGGAGTTTATGCCACGAGTAATGGTGGATCAGGAACTACAGATGCGTATATCAGTAACTGGAGATATGAGGGACAAGGGCAGAAGATTAATTGAGATTAGTCTCATTTTTCTCTTCCAGACTCTGATATATACTTTTCAAAATGGATGATACATACATCATGTCGACATTGAGACAATAACCCACCCTATACAATACATCTCCATACGATAGTTAAAATCCCCCCTGATTCCCGGCCTCATAGGCCCCGAACCCATCCATTCCCATCCACCCTAGCCCATACAACGACCCAAGATCCCACTGATTATCGAACGAAATATCCGGATTCGAAAAAGGAAGTATATCCGGCAACAACTCCCCTCCACCCACATTCTGCATCGCAGGACTCCTCCCATCTCCCTGAATAGGAAGTAGTCTCCCATCTCCTCCCTGCTGCAAGTGTAGCTGCTGCTGCTCACCGCCAACAATATTGGTCCCCCTTACATCGCTATCAAGGACCTTCGATACGGACTCCTTACACTGCGAGATGCACATCGTTGCTAAATCCCAGCCTTCTTCGGCGGCGGTTTGGAGCTTCGTCCAGAGGTGTTGGAGGCTTGTTTTGCAGGTTGAGATTATGGTTTTGTCGGTTGATTCGATGGTGCAGCGGAGGAGGATTATTACGGTTAAGATTAGGTGGTGGGCAGTATCTGGTTTGTGGGGTGTTGGTGTTAGGGTTGTGTAGAAGGGGCGGTTCAAAGGAATGTGGAGGGGAGCGTGGGTGTGTACATACATGGAAGCCAGAATTCTTGTAATTGGGTTTTGGTGAGGGAGCAGACGTAATTTACGATCTCTTGGGCGGATTTGCGGAGTTGGGAGAGGTGGTAGCGGGTTGTTTGGAGACGGTCAATGTCTGCTGATAGGGTTGCTGCCTTTTGTGTTCATTTTTAGCATTGTTTTTCGTGGAGGCTGTGCTGAGGATAAAGGGGGTTACTAACATGCAGAGAGATTCGATTCAGCAGTAATCGGACGGCAAGATAGCTTAGTTGTAGGCTGCTCGATCCGGATACTCTTGGGTTCTCGTCATTGTCTCGGCGGAGGTAGTTCGGCAAACGATCTTCCCATTCGTCTAGGGCTATTTCGAGACGGCGGATCTGCTTCCAGGTCTCTTTTGGGTCGAGGTGTAGGTCGTAGACTAATGGTAGGACTTCTCCCAGGATTTCTGTGAGGGTGCAAAGGTGGATGAATGAGTTTGCAGCTTTGATGCGCGTGTCCGATTGGTTTAAATCTGTGATTATGTCCTCCAGCATAGGTATGGGCACGTCGTATCTAGATTTGGTTATGGTTGGGCTGATGCCATGGGCAAAACTTGACCTGCGATTTTAGTTAGAGGGAGACATCATTGGAGGAGATAGTAGTTCACTAACCAGCGATCATGGATGACGACTGCCCACCAGAGGCGAATGCGCAGCGACTTTTCGCTCTTGGGCCGTCTCCAATTAGTCGGGTCACGGTTTAGCCCTAGAGTCTGAGCTAGGGTAACCGCCCGGCCATTGTTGATGGTGTTCACGAGCATGGAATAAATAGGTCGTCCACCCATGTCCAACAACACCGAGTACATGGTTGACAATGCAGGGGCTAGAAAGTCCTGCTGCAAAGCCTCCACAGCCAGGTTCCATATAAAATATACGTCCGGCTTGGGAAATTGCCTGAGGACAGGCGAATGATGCCAGAGGATTAAGGACACGGAAAAGAAATAGCAGACGAGGACTGGTGACAGCTTGTCGCCGGCTTTATATAACTCCATGAACAGTTGTTCATCGAGGAGAGGGAATGCTGGATGGATCTCCTCGAAATACCTTACAAATGTTAGTGGCGTAGGAAAGAGTCAAAGGGGTGGTTTAGCGTACAATCTGACCAGTTCATCGGTATAAGGTTGAAGGACTTGCATCACTATCTCTTTCTGTCGCTTTCCAGGATTCGCTGCCATAGACAGGCCCTCTCTCCGCCGGGGAGCTCTAAGGTACACCATAGGAGTATCCGAGGACCCACTTCGTTCTCCAGTAGATAGCGAGCTGGATTTAGAAGACATGTATCGCTCCAAGATCTGTATGTCTTCGGAGATGACAGGACTGGCAAACATGGATAGTTCCACCTTAGATTGATCTTGGCCTGGTGAGCCATGATAGTTACGCCCGATGTGTTCTTGGACGACTTCTCCATCGGCTGGAGCCGGTGAAGGTACTCTATCAATGGGAGTGAATGGTGCAATTCGTGGTGTTTGGGCACGTCGCTGATCATGCTTCACTCTGTGGCGAGCACTAGACGATAATTTAGGACTACTAGATATTATGCAAGGGACTTCCTGCAAGCTGCATAGCACACAGGGCTGTTCTGGAGTTCCACCGGTACATCGACGCTTGAATCGGCGACAGCGATCACACGCGGGGACTTTGTGGGAGCGATATGGTCGTCGTTGTTTCTGCATAATATAGGTCGCTATGACTGCAATTTAACTCTGACATCCATCCACTTAGCTTGTCTGAGAGTGTATGCGACTTTGGGTACAATGTTGAGGTAGTATCCAGCGGAGATCCTTTTGCGACGGCCTTTTCCGGCGGAAAAGATGTGGGGTAAAGATAAGATAATGGATACGGCAGCTCAACCACAATCGATGCCATCAATGCCAAGAGAAATGCTGCAGATAACTAAATCCTTCTCAGCGCAGGGATAACTGCTGACCCTAAAGCTTGGAAATATGGACAATTATTGTTGAGGCATGTGACTGCGTTTCACGCGAGGGGCCACGATAGCTGCGGTGTCAGGCAGGCATGTAATACTTAATACGTATCTCTTATCATTCCTGATCGGTCATATTGCATGTATACTCGAGCTAGGACTGCAGGATCAGCCGAGCAAGTTGGCCTCCATCATCCTTTTCTTTGGATTCCTTTGCGCTTCCTGCTGTCTGCGCCGCTCGTCGTCACTGATGTCATCTATGTTGGTCTCGACTGTGTCCAGAGCGGCCTTGACCTCCTCCTCGCGATTGTCATGTCCAGCCACCGCCACCTCCAGGATATCCTTCTCCAATCCATTGACAACCTGCCAATCAATCCCGGCAGCTGTCAACATCTTACACCCCTCTGAGCCACCGACAAATGTCCCCGGCTCCTTAACTCCAAAATATACCTTCTGGATACCCTTGCGATCCCCCTGACGAGTCCGGATAATCCTCTGAACACAAGGTAAATTCCCCGACAGTCGCTTCCCGCATGGCTCCATTGTAACGTACATAACTAGCTTTCGGTCCGGTTCAGATGGTAATACTTCCCATACGCGGTCTTCTGGCACGGAATGCACCGCAGCGTAATTGGACAGACAGCACTGCTCTGCGTGTGTATTACCCGCTAATTCCATAGTGTAGCCAGTTGAGACGATCCGGTCGTCTTCAGTCTTGTAATCACCTTCTTTGCGGGAGATGAGGATGGCGCCGACGCGAAAGTTGGTCGGACGGGGAGGGGATTTTTCGGCCAGAGAGAGACATTCTCGTAGATATTTGACGTGTGGAGATTGCATATTGTTCAATTCAATCAAAAACAATCCCGAACAAAGGAATGAAACACAGATTTGAGCGATCAAACTTGTATATACATCAGAAGACCGAGGTTAAACAAATTTAAGTGTAAAACACTAAACGAAAATAGATTAAAGATCAATGACATCGAAGGCGGGGAGAGCTCTATTGGTCGATCTAACCCAATTGGGTAAGCAAAATGGGTTTCCCAATGGGCACGTCCCAACGCGTCTGTCCGCAGTTAATCAATTGACTCCTACTTTCCTGTTTGTGTTTTCTTCCATGTCTTTTGCTCTCATTTGTTCTCCACTCTTTCTGTCTTACTGGATCTCTGGAAGGTGGTGAGCTGTGATTATTATCTATTTTCTGTTTTTTTTTTTTTT